>NW_019740657.1:736338-739045 GCF_002891405.2 Cryptotermes secundus
AGGAGACATAATATGTACGCAGTGGTGGTGGGGAGGTGACAATAAACTCGAGCAAGGATGACTTCTCATAATTTGTTCCACTTCAAAAAGCGAAAGTGAGCCGAAAATTACCGACTTTTGTTATATTTATATTGCACGCTACGTTATGGTGCGGCTGCTGCAGCCACTCAATTGAGTCACGTGAGTGCGGAATGTTCTATTTTCTTCGTGCGATCTATTTCATCAGAACTGGGAATGCTGTGCCGCTGGATCCTTTCAGCGGAGGAGTTCATGTCATAATCGCAAATTAATCCCCCCATTCAGAATACACTGTGACATGAAGACTGACGAAGACAGCCATTGCTTGGTAACGACACAATAAACACGCATCTGTGGCAACGGATAAACGAGTAAGAATAGAAGAGATTTTTGAGAAAGCTCTGCGATCCGTGCTGAAGCTATACCGGGTGTCCCAGGGGGAAAGATCAAACCGTAGTGGCGGCCATTCTAAGAAAAAAAGTGTGTCCTATTCCGAAAGGTTTCCGAGGGAGTGGATGTATGGATCCACACTTTTTTTGACATCGGCACTAGCTGGAGGTGAGTGGTCAGAATCATGCCCTGCCGCTTTACCCCCAGGGAAAGAGCCCCGGGTACCCATTGGATAGGACGTTGGGTGTACCCCAGACCCGGTCCGGACGACATGTAGAAGAGAACATTCTTGACCCTACCGGGTGTCGAGCTTCAACTCCTCGGTTGTCCAGCCCGTAGCCACTCACTATGCTGACTGTGCTATCCCGGCTCCCATAGACAATAACATAAACATCAACAATATAGGTGTATACTCGTATATTATTTGATCAAAATTTGAATCAAGGGTTGTGATATTATTAAACATATTAAAGTAAAATATGGATTCATTTTTATGATTTAACATACTCAAAAACTTATCAGTATTTTATCATGTATACCTGAATAAATTCATGAATGAATGAACCTGAATAAAACTTAAAGAAAGGTCGAAACATGTAGCATTAACATCTGCGTCAATAAAGGAGTGTTGATATTGTAGTATTTAGTTCGTCTCAGTTTCAATAATTTGTTTTGCTGACTGTCCCATTTATATTTTTCTTCAATAACATACAACAGGATGCATAATAAGAAAATGAGTTCAGTTGACACTAATTGTGCAGTTCAGATGTCTTGTGATTAGGCAGGCTTGGAATGTAATTGTTACAAGAGTTACGTTTAATGAAACTAACTCAGCCGTACTGTTCTCAATATGGGCGCGATTATTGGCAGCTTAAATTAAACAGGGACAAAGAAATGCAACCCGCACGTGTTACAACTCTAATTTTTACAAAAATCCACGGTGTCATTTGGTAAGTCCATTCTCAACAACGACAGAAGGGGATACATCATCACATCATTAAAAGAAACAAAAAAAAAAAAGAAAGAAAGAAAGAAAGAAAGAAAGAAAGAAAGAAACTGCACCTCAAACAAGAAACACTACCACAGAACAAAACATCAGTACACCAATATAGGACAACAAATAACGCGCCCAAAGAGTCCACCACGGAAAGTCAAGAAGCACAGAACACAAAAAACAGAATAGCACGAAGCCACCGATACAGACAACGCATGCGCGAATAATATTCAACGTTATATCAAAGGATAACCAAGTGGTCGGAGTTCGAGACCCTATGGGGGGCAAGAATTTTACTTCATATCATCTAGACCGGCTCTGGGGGTCCACGCAACCTCCTGGCCAATAACTCTTTCCCCGGGAGTAAAGCGGTAGGGGCCTGAAGCTGACCACTCACCTCCAGCCAGAGCCGAGGTAAAGAAAATGTGTATCTATAACATCCACTACTCCTCCATGCGCCTTCATGGTGGAGTGCTTAATTAGTTAAGCACAGGGACGACTTTGCTTACCAAACGATAAAGAGCAAGGTACGAAAACACGCCATATACATAAGCATCATTCTCCCTGCTCCATCCTACCTATATATTGTCACATGTATGGGTGACTATACACGGGGTTTTGGATTGGATGATTGGTTTTATTGAAGCCTTATTCACACAGCTATGGACTACAGGCAGTACAACGCTATAGCTGACCTACACACATTACAGTTCACCGTTACACGCAAACTAGCATTCTCAGTCTTCACTAGTCGTATCCTGGCAACGGATTTACAGACCTGTCACTTCAAATCACGTATTAAGTCTTCTTTGCACCATCTAATTCCTGTCTTGCCATTTCTTCTCAATCACTTTAGACTTCCATCTCCAGAACAAGACCCATTTCTTGACAACAACACTCTTAAATGAACTCTTCTTGAACTGAACTCTCTCATCTTCTGACAACTATATCAAACCACCTTTTCTGTCCCTGTCTAATCCCTCGGCACAGACCACGCAGAAACACAACCTCTCTATTGTTGAGAAAGCCTGTTTACTGATCCGCTGCCTATCAATGGACATCCTATTGTTGCCCGTGTTGGCTCGTGAGGAAATGTGTTTATCGAGTCGTTACCTAGCAATGGGTTTATACGCCATAATATTGTGACATGTTGCGAAATCTGAGCCCCCCCCCACACCAGCAGTGACGCGGTGGGTGAGTCAGCGCTCCCCTCCCGCCCCTCAGCGGTAACGTAACGCTCGCGGTAATAGGCGAGTAATCACCCCGCAATGCGCAACGCGCGGTGACGTCACGAGCGGAGCCGAA
>NW_019740657.1:743941-749152 GCF_002891405.2 Cryptotermes secundus
CACACCAGCAGTGACGCGGTGGGTGAGTCAGCGCTCCCCTCCCACCCCTCAGCGGTAACGTAACGCTCGCGGTAATAGGCGAGTAATCACCCCGCAATGCGCAACGCGCGGTGACGTCACGAGCGGAGCCGAAGAGAGCCGAGCGGAGCCGAAGATAGCCGAGCCCCGTAACCTGGCAACTACGCAATGCTAATCAACAGCGGTGACGTCACGCTAGCAACAACAGTGTCGACAGATTAATGCGATTAGGGTTATAAAGTGTGAAACCCCGCAACTGTGTGATAATTAATTGTAGCCGTTACTTGTAGATTGTTAAATAAACCAATTAACCATCTCTACGGCGTCTTCGGTAACGAAACACGTTACAATATTGTAAATTGCTATCTTACGGTCATCGCTGGGAAACGGCCACAATAGGTAGATAACAGCCTACAATGAGTCTCCACGGTTACGACGAATACACGGAGAGTTCCCACAGCAACAACGCAATAACAGTGGGCCGTTACCTGGGGCAAACAAACGCGTTTCCTAGGAGATGAAAAGTAACGAATTGTTCGAAGCGTTGCATGATAACGGAAGGTTCATTGCATAGCAACCGCCGAGGTTATAAAAGCCAAGCTTCGATAAGGGTGGAGGCGGGGTCGAATACCTCCACCGTGACCCTGCGAGTCGTAGGAGGCGACGAAAAGGGAAGTCTCAAATCTGAGAAAGTAAAATATGGTCGCGAGTCTCAAGGGACTCGGACAAGAGAAAGACTGCGCTGGCAAGAGCCAGCAGCATATATAAAAGACAGACCCGTCTTCTCGTCAGAGAGCTTGCCCCTCAAAAACAATACCGTAAATGTCGAACAGTAATAAATATCTGGGGCTCGACACCAAGACTTACTGACTGACTGACCGTCAGTCGCAATGTGACTTTGACTTTGAGACGAGTTAGTATTGGGATAGCCGTCGCTGAAGACAGATGAGATCCAGCCACTGCCAAGGACAGTATAAGCATTGCAGTACTGGGCCAGAAGTCAAGTGACACTGCAAGCGACAATAATTGTACGGTGTGTGAGTGTCCAATAAAGATTCGCTAAATCCGAGACCCACGTAAAGTTATTTGTCACGTGACAATATATATATTGTGACGTATTTGCGCTATGCAGGACACCCTCTCCCCCGCCAGCGGTGACGTAACACCTTCGGAGCGTTGCCGCTGCTACGGTAATAGACCAGTCACCCCCCCCCCCCGTGGTGACGTCACCGCGGGATGCCGCGGTTGCTATGAAGCAGTAAACAACTCCCGATAGCGTTGCTAGGCTATCGGCGAACACGGCCTCAGGCAACAGCGGTACCTATCACGTAACTGTTTTCTGTCTTGTCCGTGCCGAGGCTAAATAAGGAGCAGCGAACACTATTCAGAGTTAGTTAGTAGTGTGTCATCAGGAGTGACACAGTTGAAACATAGCAGCCGCCGAAGACAGTTGGAATATAGCGGCATTCGCGGGAAGAAGACCCGAACGCGTGGTTAGAAGATTTGATGTGATAAATTGTGATACTGCCGATGGCAGTAATTGTTGTGAGATTGTAAACTGTGTGAAGGAAAGAGCGAGTGGAATAAATTCGCTATATTCAATACGGCGTAAAGTTATTTGTCGCCCAAAGCACGTTACAATATATATAAATACCCATATATAATTAGATTATGTTTTAGAAAATAACAACAAATTTTAAATAAGTTTTATTAACTTAGAAAAGTATTTCAATGCATTTAAACAATTTAAACATTGTAATCCTAGGCAAAAGAGGTCACAGACGACAGGACTAATAGTACTGGATCCATTGTGACGTACGAGTATAGTCCTGCAATGAACGTTCATGTATTTTGCTGCTTATATAACGCCTGATGATGGTCGTAAACGAGCGAAACATGTAGAGTAAAATAAAACTTTAATAAACTAACTGATTTTAACGACATTCGAGCGCGTCAGTTATTTACTGGAAGTGCAGCATCGTTGTGATCGACGGTCAAACTTATTAAAACCTGGCACAGACGCGCATCGTGCAGTTGTGTAAGAAATGGATTCGCGGCTTGTAAAACGAACGAAATCTCTGATGGAAGTTTCTTGTGATACACGTCTCAAGACAGAGTTCGAAGCTCTGTCTCTTCATGAATTTTCGAATTATGTAAAATCAGTATGCTTGGAATTCTCACAATTAGCCACTTCTTGGTATGATCTGCAAGGGCAGGAATTAAACCGAAGTTCCGTGAATGCCTTCAGCCTGGAAGTGACTCACGAGTCACTGTATCGACGGCTCAACCGATGATTAGTGACCCAGTATCAAACATGCAGGCCCATCCTTCCTACTGAGTAAGTACCATTAGGCATTTCTGCACTTTGTATGTTTCTATGTTTAGCATTAGTTCCCGACGACGTGGGGGATAATGACGATTAGATTTAATGGCAAATCAACATACATAACGTAACGTGTCGGCAAACCAGAGGAGTAACTTCTATGGAAACGCTACAATAGACCGTTACAGAGGAGAGAACAATGGCTCCATTGTAATTCTAACAGAAGTCTCCATGGTTATAACGGAGGGTTCGTTGCCTAACAGCGGGCAAGGTTATAAATAGCCCAGCTTCTGCGAGAAACAGTGAGTCTCGGAATAGACTTCGAAGAAGAAAGTCGCGGAACAGTCTTCGAAGAAGAAAGCTTCGGATCGCCCGTCTAAGAAGTCAGTTTGGAATATCCGTCTGGGTCCAGTATCGCCGGAATATTGTGAGCAGTGATTGTAGCACTGCAAGTGCAGATGGTTGTAAAGTGTGTAATGTGAGCGAACGAAATAAATTCGCTATATCAGACGACGGCGTCAACTTATTTGTAGCGTGACACACCCAAACACGCTACAATAATATGTGTACGTTTCAATTTATAACAACATCAAAGAACAACCCCCGCACCTCAACCTATGACGATTAGCGTAAAACAGGGCGAGAAAATATTTTGTTGTCGATAGTGGCGAGAAAAATGCGTTTTGGTAAAATTGCCAGAAGTTAATGATAAACTAAGAAAATGGAAGGAAGAAGTCGTGGTCTATCGAGATACCCGTCCTGGTTTTTGCCTACATGAGCTGAGAAAAACCAGGACCTCGATCAGAATAGCCAGTTTTCCCGCTGAGATTCGAACCGAGAATCTTCCGAAGCCCAGTGTAGAACATCAACGCTATGTCAACCCGCTGGGTAGGGAATTTCATAGATAATTTTCCATTAACTTGTTTCTGCAGTAAGTGAGAACGTTATTTTTCACAACAGAACGAATTTGAGTTTGTGGGATCACGGGTTGTTTTAGCTAGGTGAACAAAGAAGTTTAATGAATTTTAGTTCAAGCCTACGTTTCGTTAAAGAAGGGATGTTTATCTCCCGCATATGGTTTCTGTTGGAAACACCCCTTCCCCCCCCCCTTCTTATCAGGATATGAGTAATTTTCAGTTATGTCGAGCAACTTATTTTCGTTCTAAACAACTTTCATATATAGTTTCTGAACGGATATGAGAACTGCAGCACCTAGGGATCCAAGGGTACAAATATTTCACACCCTCCCCACCCGACGAAGAACGCCGAATTTATTTCCGAAATCTCGTGGTATTCATATTGTGGCATGTAGACCCGTCGCTAGGCAACGACCGCGGAATAAGCAAGTATATAACAGATAAGTACGCAAACGAGCATGTTTTCAAGGCAACAGTGGAATACAACAATGGGAACCCCAACAGATACGAATGCTACAACGGCACAGCAATAATAGAAAAGTGTTTTCTGTGAGATTCGTGCCGAGATGCTATAAGCAGGACAGTAACTTAGAGTTAGTCAATCATGTTAAATATCTCGGTGTAATCTTCGATGAGAGGATTACATGGAGATTGCACATAGAAATGATTGAAGCAAAGGCATTCACAACATTTATTACAATCCAGTCACTGTTCAAAAGTGAGCGTTTAAGCGCCAGCATTAAACTAACCCTCCACAAGGCACTGATCAGATCAGTAATGACTTGCTCTTGTCCCGCCTGGGAATTAGCGGCAGACACCTCACTCACGGAGATGAGCCATTCTTGAGAAGCCGCCAATTGTGGAGCTACTGAAGAACTTTCTTGCATTTTATGGAACCCGAGGGTTCATTATCTGTTCACAAGAGCCCTCCACTGGTCCCTATCCTGAGTCAGTCCATACCACCCCACCCTATTTCTCTAATCGGCTATTCATTTTAATATTGTTCACTCACCTATGTCTTGGTCTCTTTCTTCTGGCTTTCCCACCAGTATCCTGTATGCCTTCCTCTTCTCCCCCATTCGTGCTACATTTCCTGCCAATCTCATTCTCCATGACTTATCTTTCTAATTATGCTTGGAGAAGAGTACAAGTTACGAAGCTTTCCATTATGCAGTTCTCTCCGACCTCCCGTCACTTCAGGTCTCTTCGGTCCAAATATTCTCCTTAGCACCCTGTTCTCAAACATCCTCAGCCGGCAGACACTGCCTCTTCAAACTGCAGCGACTGCAAACAAGGTTCTCCGCACTACTGCAAATTTTCCAAGGTGCAAACCCGTCCGCGATTTGCACATGGCTTTCAACCTTCCGTACGTATACGATTATATAACAAAACTGTACAGGCAAAAGCAGAAGTCACACAAAAATATGAGAATGAACATGTTCGCGGTATAGGACAAGGATAAGCCATGCACAGGAAGTACAGGGTGGGGCGCAGAAACTTCCTTTTTGTGAAGACGCGTTGTGAAGGGAGGGGAGGTCGCAGAAAAGTGGGGATAGGCTCGGCGAACGCAGCAGTTGCTGAAGTCCCCTCAGTAGGAAACATGAGGTGGACAAGTGAGCAGCGTGCCTTTGCTGTCGAAGCCTGTTTTTCGAACAACCATTCCTATGTGGCGGTGCAGCGTGCGTTCCGTACTCACTTCGGAATTAAGCTCAGAGGTCCGGTTCCCGGCCGGAAATCGATTGTTTTATGGGTAGAGAACTTTAGGACAACCGGGAGTGTGGTGAAAAAATCATCAGGACGACAATGGAAAATGTGGAGGCAGTTCGACAGTCGATTTTGAGATCTCCAAGACGTTCCGCTCGCAAACATGCAGTCGCCCTAGACATATCCAATCGTTCAATGCGCAGAATTCTTCACGAACATCTTCATTTCCATCCCTATAAGATGGTTGTT
>NW_019740657.1:749352-774163 GCF_002891405.2 Cryptotermes secundus
AAACATCGCCCCACAAACCTGCTTCAGCTGAAGAATGTTATTCGGCAGGAAGCAGCCCAAATTCCGGTGCACATGCTGGAACGTGCAGAGGGGAACTTCAGAAAACGGTTGCATCAGTGCATAGAGAACGGTGGCCACCACCTTCAAGATATTTTTTTTTCAAACTACATGATTTAAAACTTTAAAGTATGTTATTTAATTAGCTGAACATAAATTTTGTCTATCAGCAATAATTCTTCTTTTATTCGCCTTCCAAAAAAGGAAGTTTCTGCGCCCCACCCTGTATAAGAGGCTTAAACTTAGCGGCGGTCAGGCCTATGACCGTTCAGAGTAGGTTTCCGAGTAGTTGCATACGTTAAGGCATAACCTGCTGAACAAGCCTGCATTGACAGAAAACCTCTATATAACTTGTATAAACGTTACTTAGTACACTAAAGTAAGTAAATCTATCCCTGTAACAGGCCGTGAAGGCCAATAGGATTGTGAAACGTTGAAGGTCCCACATTATCTAGACAATCGGCTCAAAGATGGCGTCAGCTTTACGCACCGGCCGCGCATTACTCCCCAGGAAAATGATTTAATTAATTCCTGGTACTCATTTCTGTCAGAGCCTGAGTCGACCCCAGCCCCATAGTGCGGCGGCTGGAAGGATTAGGTAAATTGAAAAAATCCAATGACCTCATCGGGACTTAAACCCGCGACCTCCAGCAGTGACAAAGGATGGACGGAGCCCACAGCGACCTGGACGCCGTGACAACACAGATATACTCGTGCTGAACTACGGTGCAACAAACGTAACGTCTATATAGAAAGACTGACCCCTGTACAGTGCAGTGCAGTGACACGGAGTCCATAGTGACCTACCTGGACGCCGTGACAGTGCGGATATACTCGTGCTGAAACTACGGTGCAACAAACGTAACGTCTACATAGAAAGACTGACCCATGTACTGTGCAGTGCAGTGACACAGAGCCCACAGTGACCTGGACGCCGTGACAGCAGAGATATACTCGTGCTGAAACTACGGTGCAACAAACGTAACGTCTACATAGAAAGACTGACCCATGTACTGTGCAGTGCAGTGACACAGAGCCCACAGTGACCTGGACGCCGTGACAGCAGAGATATACTCGTGCTGAAACTACGGTGCAACAAACGTAGCGCCTACAGAGAAAGCCTGGCCCCCTCCTTCCTCGAAGGGGAGGCCCCATTTCGAAACACGTACACGTCTAGTAGGGAATAAACATCTTGGTCATGGATCGCGAGACTGAAGCCAGGAATGACTGTGCTGGCGAAGACCACGAGCAATTTAACAGACCGACCGACAACTGCAACAGAGTCAGAGTCAGAGTCACTTTACGACTGGCGGTTTACCACAAATCAGTTCGTCTTGACGACAAGGCCCTTGAGACTCACGACCAGTAATTTTGTTTCTCAACTGAAAACTTGCGGTTATAGTCCTTATGTAACTTCCTCTCTGATGTGAGGATGGGTCTGTCGTTTACAATTGTTATCTGGTCCTCGCCAGCGCAGTCATTCTCAGGTCCGAGTCCCGCGGGAATCATGATCATATTTTACTGTCTCAGATTCGAGAATCCACCAAGCTAGAGGGCCAGGTCCCTGTATTTATATCCCCCAGCAACAGGGTGGCCCAGTTATACCCTCTGAGAACTGCAACAGCTAAGTGGCCCTGCTTATCACATCTTGACAAGGTCAGCGTAGAAGACAGCGTTCCTCTGTTGCACTGCAACTGTTGCCGTGGAAACATGATTGTTACATAGCAACGGGTGTCTGAAAGTTGCTTATTTCGCGGTCATTGCCTAGCATCAGGTCTACACACTGACGGGCGCGCGCGCACACACACACACACACACACACACACGTGTGTGTGTGTGTGTGTGTGTGTGACTAAGAGGCGCAATCAACAATGCAAACGTACGGAACATATAGTCTTTTCTATAGGGCCCGCAGCTAACCAACCGATCTCGCCGCAGTCATAAACTATCCATAAAGAATGAAGACAGAAGTAACATATCTACGCCTCATGGCAAACACTACCTTCCTTTAGAAAATTCGTTACTTCTGACTGGATGTTCATGTTAACCGGGGCGTCAAGTGAGGCCGACGGGAATCGAAGTAAATACGAATGAAAGATTTCAATGTAGATATTCTGTATGAAACTGTATCGAAATCTGCTAAGATATAGACACGAGACGGCCGTCGTCCTCTACTTTACGCGCTGCCTGCAAAGGTCACGCACGCAGAAGTGACCAGTCACTAGCGGCCAGGCAACACCTCACTCCCCACTACAGGAGAGCTGCCAGCTTTTCACAGTTGGTGGGGTGAACTGGGACATGATTCAGCGCCCCGTGGCATTTGACTCCCACAGCCCCCCCTGTCACATTAATTAATACACCGACGTCACCAAATAACTATGTTATTTCTGTTCACGTGATCCTGTAAATCAGGCTGACAAATGGAAAAGTGCATATGTCTGAATGCCGCTATACGATACAGTGTCGCAGAACATGGAAAGAGAATTCTTCTGTTGCTCTTCACTCTTTAGTCTCCGCAGACATTAAGAGAATGAGAAAAGTTATCAGAAAGATTTAGGGACAGCATGACTGAAAGCTGAGATTGGCACGGTGCAGAAGAAAGACTGACAACGTTGTTTTATTTCATTTACCTTCACCACAGGTATACTGCAAACGCCGATCCGTGACCACTAGCTCGAACAGTGACACAGTGGGTTCGAATCCCACTCAAGGAATGTATGTCTATGTGCATTTATTCTTTTTGTGTTGTCCTGTGTGTAGTTAGCGGCCTTGCGACGCGTTGACCCACGTTCAAGGAGTCGTACCGGCTTTGCACAGATAAAGAAACTGAAAAAAGCGGCCAAGGTCTACAATGGCTGTAGAGCAATAGATAAACAGACAAATACTGCGAAATCCTATTTGTTTAGAGGCTTTGCCAGGAGTAAAGGGGATGGCGCCTGAACTTGGCCGCTCACAACCATCTAGTGCTGAGGTTAAGAATGCCTTCACTCACCTCGCGCGCCTTCATGACGCGGTGCTTGGATGCAGGGGCAAGACATTACTATTATTACGTAGCGAGTGATAAAAATGGATGTTGGTAGTCTGACACATTGAGGCTGACGTCTTTAAAATGTTCCAATTTAACCCGAAAATCTGAGATCTGAAAATTTGAACTTTCAGAGATCTCGGGCTGATAAGAAGCCTCAAGTGTACTTTCAAGTAGTTCGGACTGGGTTCGATTCCCGGCGCCACCAGTTTTTCTGAGAAGTAGTGGGTCTGGAACGGGGTCCACTCAGCCTCGTGAGGATAACTGAGGAGCTTATTTCAAGCAAATAGCGGCTCCGGTCTAGAAAACCGAGATTAACGGCGGTGGGGATCCGTTGCGCTGACCAGGTGACACCCAATATCCGCAAAAGTTGGCACTACATTCATCGACAAGCGGCGGTCGCTCGGTCGGTATAGTTCGCTTGCGGACTACAGGCCACGGAGTTTGTTTTTGTTCTTCAAGTAGCTAGGATATCGAATATTGGTGGAAACATGAAGACAGTCCACAACATTCGCTAAATTCAGGGGAATCCAGTCACGTTACTACACATTTTCCTAGCTGTAAATCGAAGCGTGTTGGTCACACTGCCCTGGCTGGACTTCACCCATGGCGATGGATGTCGCTAGGGGTATGTTCCGTTCTGTACTGTAGTAATGTAACAGTTGGCTTTCAGTTCAGTCTGTTCTGCAACCGTTAGTTCACGTGTCCTGGTGATATACAGTACGTCATTAATCAGTGAACACACAAATTCTGACGTGACAGCATGTACGATTGCAATGGTTATTATGCGAAAGCATTTCGCATATATAACATATAAAAGGTGATTCTAAATTACTGTCGAGGTTCAGTGGCCTGTAATCTTCAAATGTAAAAAAAAAATAATAAAAATCCTGATGGAATATGAAAGGGTAACTCAAAAAGTTTTATTACATACTATCTGTGCCCGGCCACACCTTGCTGTGGCTCAGTCTGCCCGTTCTTCCCCAGTTTCATTTGAAATTACTGGACGCATTGCTTCCGCTCCGCGAGTACGACGACCTAAGCCTGTTCTTAGAAAACGAAAAGAAAAACAATGAAAAATAAACTATACTTACGAAATAACGTCCTCGCACGTCTCGGATTCAGCGAATAAGTTATTGAAAGCTCACTTTTACACCAGCGAGTACAATTATTATCACGTCCAGTATAACAGAAAAACTCCTCGGAGCGGGACTATTATAACACGCTTTCGGACGCAATAGAGGGCACTCTCGCCCAGGGTTCTATTTCACGTGTTCTGTGCTCGTTGCCGCAGAAATGCGTTATTTCCGCAGTTTCAACAGTTCGTGGCCACGGTTATTCCAAGGCAACGATCCGCTGTTTCATCAGTTCGTTGCCACGGTTATTCCTAGGCAACGATCTCTTGGTATTCGATGGACGACATATAACACGTTACAGTATATTACGTATATATTGAATACAATTAATACTTTTACCTGTTTTTACCTGTCACGGGTGTGACATCTATATAATGGGTATATAAAAACACTCGCGTGTTCGAATGCAACGTTGTGTCAAAATTTCAAAGCAATCGGTGAAGAACTTTCGGAGATCTTCCATAAGACACAAACCAACATTTACGTTTTTATTTATATAGATACAATTAATACTGCAGAATGCTAAAGAACTTGAATATGCGCGCATTCGTGGCATGAAAGATGTGTAAGCGATATGCAGCTTCCCTCCAAGTGTTCTCTAGCATTTGCGGTGTAACTGTTTCGATCACAGCAACATTTCTGAGCTTCAGTTCATCTAGGGAGCACACAGGGGTCTACACGCTATCCGCTTTACACACACAAAAAAATTATTTCTGGTAGTCCAGATTCAGGACTGGCAGTGAGCAAACAAACAACGCACAAGGTTCATATGGAGAGGTTCAATCTCAAGAAATTAAATGAGGTAGAGGGTAAGGGGCAGTATGGTGTTGAAATCTCAGATAGGTTCGCGGCCTTGGAAAACATGGACACTGAGGTGAACGTTAATCAAGCTTGGGAAACTAGTAGAGAGAATATCAAAATTTCTGCCAAGGAGAGTCTAGGTTATTGTGAACTGAAGAAGCATAAGCCATGGTTCGATGAAGGGTGCTCAAAACTACTAGACCAAAGGAAAGTAGTCCAAATTGCAGTGGTTACAGGATCCAAACGAGTTAAATGGGGATAATCCGAACAATATAAGACGTGAAACCAGCAGACATTTCAGGAACAAAAAGAGGGAATATCTGAAAGACAAAATTGATGAGCTTGCAATGAACGGTAAGAACAAGAACATTAGAGACCTGTATAGAGGAATAAATGACTTTAAGAGGGGGTTACCAGCCTAGCAGTAACTTAGTGTAGGATGAGAATGGTGATCTGCTTGCAGATTCCCACATTTTGAATAGGTGGAGGAACTACTTCTCTCAGTTACTGAATGTATATGGGGTCAGTGCTATTAGGCAGACAGAAATCCATACAGCTGAGCCGTTAGTACCTGATCCTAGCCCTTTTGAGGTTGAAAGTGCTTTTGTAAAGTTGAAAAGGTATAAATCGCCAGGTAGCGATCAAATTCCACCAAACTTATTCAAGCAGGAGGCGAAATATTACGTTCTAAGATCCATAAGCTAATTACTTCTATTTGGCATAAGGAAAATTTGCCTGATCAGTGGAAGGGGTCTATTATTGTACCAGTTCACAAGAAGGGTTCATACATAGATGATATTATTGGGGCTCATCAGTGTGGGTTTCGACGTAACAGATCAACTACGGATCAGATCTTTTGCATTCGTCAGATACTGGAGAAAAGTGGGAGTACAATGAGACAGTAAAGTAAAAAAGAAAGTAAAGCTATCCCTGTACCAGGCCATGAAGGCCCATAGGGTTGTGAGACGTTGAGCATCCCACATTATCTAGACCAGTGTGGTCCAACCTTTAGTTACCCGAGGGCCAATCAAATTTTTGTATAGGAAAGTGAGGGCCAGAGACATTAAAGAAAGAAAACGAATTACATATAACTCACTAGTTTAATATATCACTTTATTTTACAGTCGAGAAATCAATGTGATGATTGCCACTGCTTTTCTGATACAAGTTTATCAATGTCCACTGTAAGTTCAGTAAGGCAAAGTCTCAGGCTTGATTCCAGTGAAGCACTTTCAGTGCGATTTCTCGTTTTTGATTTAATTTGTTTGAGAGCAGAAAAAGCACTTTCACACACATATGTACTGCCAAACAGCGATAACATTTGCAGAGAGAATTTAAGCAGTTTGGGGAAACGTTCTTTAGAAATCAGTTTCCAGCAAGTTTCAGGGACATCACACTTTTTAGTCTGGTAGAATGGGTCTGCCCGAAGATCACAAATTTCCATTTGAAGGTCGCAGGGCACCTCACTCACTTCAATCTCCATGGGGTTATTGAACAGTGCAAGTTTTGGTTTTAGGGAGTCAAAATCTTGGAATCTGTCCTGGAATTCTTTCTTGATATCAATTATTATTTCATGAAACATTCTGAATTTTGTGTCATTTTCTTCTTCTTCTTTCAACTGCTGACAAGATGGGAAGTGTGCAGCTTTATTTGCCTTCAGTGCAATTTGCATTACATCAAGTTTTTTGCGGAAGCCCTCAATATGTCCATAAAGCTGGGAGATATTTTGTTTCTTGCCTTGTAGTTTCAGGTTTAAAGCATTTAGATGAGGTGTTAAAACTGTCAGGAAAGCAAGATTATTTAAAATCTGGATTTCTTCCAGTTTTTCTTGATACTCATTCAGCTATTTGTAGACTTCAAGAAAGCCTATGATTCAGTTAGGAGGGAAGTATTGTACAATATTCTGATAGAGTTTGGGATACCCATGAAAGTAGTTAAACTGATTAAAATGTGTTTAAACGAAAAGTATAGTGAAGTCGGTATAGGTAAACGTTTGTCTGATAAATTTCCTATCCAGAATGGTGTAAGACAAGGAGATGCTTTATCGCCACTCCTTTTCAACTTTGCTTTAGAATATGCAATTAGGAAGGTCCAGGAAAACCAGGTGGGACTGAAATTAAACGGGGCACACCAGCTGTTGGTCTATGCCGATGGTGTGAATCTACTGGCTGATAATATAGATACCATAAAGAAAAACACACAAACTTTAATTGACGCAAGTAAAGAGGTTGGTCTAGAAGTAAACACAGAGAAAACTAAGTGTATGTTGCTGCCTCGTCACCAAAATGCAGGGCAAAATTATGACATAACGAGAGAAGACAGATGTTTTGAAAATGTGGCACAGTTCAAAAAATTGGGAACAACGAAAACAGATCGAAACCTGCTTCAGGTGGAAATTAAGAGGAGACTGAACTCGGGTAATTCGGTCCAGAACCTTTTGTCTTCTCGTCTGCTGTCCAAAATCATAAAAATTAAAATATACAAAATTATAATTTTGCCCGTGGTTTTGTATTGGTGTGAAACTTGGTCTCTGTCCTTAAGGGAGGAACATAGATTGAGGGTGTTTGAGAACAGGGTGTTGAGAATATTTGGACCAAAGAGGGATGAAGTGACAGTAGATTGGAGAAAACTGCATAATGAGGAGCTTCAGAACTTGTACTCTTCTCCAAGTATAATTGGGATGATTAAGTAAAGGAGGATGAGGTGGGCAGGGCATGTAGCACGAATGGGGGAGAAGAGGAATGCATATAGGATATTGGTGGGAAAGCCAGAAGGAAGGAGACCACTAGGAAGACCAATGCGTAGGTGCGTGGACAATATTAAAATGGATCTTAGAGAGACAGGATGGGATGGTATGGATTTGATTGATCTGGCTCAGGATAGGGACCAGTGGAGGGCTCTTGTGAACAAGGTAATGAACCTTCGGGTTCCATAAAATGACTGGAAATTCTTCAGTAGCTGCAGATTTGGCTTCTCAAAAAGGGCTCAGCTCCATGAGTGAGTAAGTAAGCAAGCCCAGATTCAGCATATCTGTCCCGAAAAGCAGGCAATCCGCAACATAAAGTCATTCAAGCCGTCTGTGTAACGGCGCTGAAGCCAAAATTGGACCACACTACTTGGCCGGTGTGATTGGTCAAAAGGTGGGAAATCGATGTACATGCAGAAAACATAGCAACAGAACCAAGATGTTCAAGATATTTGCAACATCAGGAACAGTTTCACCAGTAAATTATTTATTTATTGAGTGAATCACGAGCATAAAAATCGCAACATATTTATTTTTTTGTGAATTTATACAGAATATCATCAAAAGGAAAGTTGTCATAAACAATTATTGAAAGGTAGAATAAATTTAAGTCACCTGACAATGCCGATCACAGTGGGAGACCGCGCGGTCTACGGCTTGAACTGTCTTCGCCCGATCGAAAGCGGGGATCGTGGGTTCGAATCCTACTCGAGTCATGGATGTCTATGTGTCTTTGTTGTCCTGTGTGTAGGTATCGGCCTTGCGACGGGCTGATCCCCCGTCCAAGGAGTCCTACCGTCTGTGTAAAAATGATTACGAAACTGAAGAAGAGGCCAGGACCCAACAAAGGGCTTATGTCCATTTATGAATGAATGAAAGAATGAAAACAAACAATACATATAGGTTCAATGTACACAGGTATATGTACCCAAATTATGTATGTAGCCATGACATAAATTTACTGACGAGCATCCTTCAATCATTTATACAGCATAAAGACACCAACTTTATATGGTTCTATTAGCCAACCCGCTCAAATCAAGTAAACGCAAGATTCTGTTTTATAACCGTACACACGTCTCCTCTACGCCTTAATAAGCAGAACAGTTAAGGGTACATGCCAATCATTTTAAGTATGGAAGTCGTAACTTTCACTTACCCATCTCGGATACCACGTGAGACTTCTCAACGGTGTCCTGAGGACAGTTCAGCTGTTCGCGAACAGTGCGCCTGAAAAGAAACACGAAATCTATAGCAGAGTGTCTGCATCTGCAATGCATAAGCTCTGTGTGATAAGTTCAAGACTGAAAATATCAATAAAATTATATTAAGTGCCCTTCATAGTAATACATTAAACCTCATTTACTCAAAGACATTAATAAAAAAATGTGTTGAACTCCATCCAAGTCAGTTTTGCAAAGAAGAGTTATGTTGCCTGGGATATAACGACGTGTAGTCCGGTTACAGAGAAACATATCGCTTCCATCCTCATGGTCGAAGAGGTAGCGAAGCAAGAAACTGCCAATAAGTATAATCAAAGTGGACCTATTGTTCCTTCACTGTTTGCCTTACTCGTATATCGTGAAGAAGGAAGCAACATTCTCCTTCCAAACGTCGGTTAACTATCACCGGAATAAAGACAAAGCTATCCCTGTAACATGCCGTGGAGGCCTATAGGGTTGTGAGACGTCGAGGCTCTCACATTTTCTCTAGACAATCGGCTCACAGATGGCCGTCAGGTTTTCAGCCCTAGGCGCCGGCCGCCCTTTGCCCGCAGGAAGATTCCTGGTACTCATTTCTGTTAGAGGCTGATTCGACCCCAGGGCTATAGTGCGGATGGAAGTATTAGGTCAACTGAAAAAATGCACCTCATCGGGATTCGATCCCGGCCTGTAGTATAGTGCCTCAAAGAACTACTCTTTCAGCGGGATACACGACGATATATCAGAGAGAGCCCCGCTGTGAGAGCCTCAAACAGAACATAGTTCCAGAAAGTCTCACATGCACGTCTGCCTATTGCTAAGCTGCTGACTTTGCGAAACATCTCTCGGAGAAATGGAATCATATAAAGACACAGTACAGCACAAAGCAACGAACACTGTTCAATTAAACATGAAGTGGGTTTACTGAACACTGTCTGGGCGTGCCGTGAGCGAAGTGACAAGTGTCCCAGAAAGTACAGCCTTCATCATATCAAGAAGGATGGGCGGCATGGGACGTGTAGCACGCACGATGTTATTACAAATGCATCTACAGTTTTACTCGAGGTACCTAAAGGAAAAAAGACTTCGCAGACCTAGGAGCAGACAGAGGGATAATATTAAATTGAATCTCAAAATAATAAGTCGTGAGGCGGCAGACGACTAGATTCGCGTGTTATGAACACGGTAATAAATTCTCATGTTCCATAACGGTGGGTAAAGGTAACAGGTAAAGTTATTCCTGTGCTTAATTAATAATCACCAGACCATGAAGACGTATGGGGGAGCGGAGGTGTAGCTCCATCATTCTTGACGTCGGCACTAGATGAAGGTGAATGGTCAGATTCACGCCCCGGCCGCTTTGCCCCGGTACCCATTAGATAGGAGTCTGGGTGGGCTACAGAGCCGCTCTGGACTCTGTGGGAAACAGAAAAAGCTCTTGTTCCTGCCGAGTATAGAACCCCGGCCGTCCAGCCTGTGGCCCTTCTCTATGCCGACTGAGCTAACCCGGCTCACTCCATATTATTACGTATGAGGGGTTGCGTGACAAATATAACGGGTTATTGATCTGATGAATGGATTTACTGGCACTTCTTTACAATTACGTCAGCTCACAATCAGTGACTGCCTAAGACTCGCTCCATTCCTTACGGGACTATGAGTGTCAACTCTTCCGCTGTGACTGACTTAGTCCTGATTTACTAATCGGCCACTTCTGCTCCCTCCACTGCTGAACACTAACCTCTCTTACGAATGCATCCTTCAACTCTCTGCGAATCAATTAATTCTGAGTCTAGTCTTATGTTACGACTGACGGTCAGCCGGTCAGTCTGTCTTCGAATAAGACACCCATCTGGGGCTTACGGCCAGATTTGTATTACTGTCAGTTGCAGTTTTGTTGATGTGAAGCGCTCTCTCTGACGAGAGGACGGGTCTGTCGATTACAACTGCTGCTGGCCTTCGCCAACGCAGTCATTCTCGTGTTNCTTACGGCCAGATTTGTATTACTGTCAGACAGTTTCAGTTTTGTTGATGTGAAGCGCTCTCTCTGACGAGAGGAAGGGTCTGTCGACTACAACTGCTGCTGGCCTTCGCCAACGCAGTCATTCTCGTGTCCGAGCCCTGTGGGACTCGCGACCACATTTTACTGTCTCAGATTTCCCTTTTCGTCGCCTCCTAGGACTCGCAGGGTGGAGGTATTCGACCGCCCTCCACACGGGAGCAATCAATTTATACACGAATGAACTCTCTTTTATAACTTTTGGCGAACCGATGAGAGATCACCACCTCGAACATTTCGCGCATTACTCTGATATTATTTGTGTTTTGTTCGTTGCTACGAAACGTGCCGAGCGAACCGCGGTCCAGCAATGTATTATCCCATGTCTGTTCGTTGCAGCGGAAACGTGTGTTTCGTAAGCCGTTGACTAGCAATGGGCTTCCGATCTGGTTCCACTATTCCGGATTTTATGCGTTATGTCACAATATCTTGATTAGCTCAGCTATTAACAGCCCCTGGATAGTTAGCTACCACATTCGGCACCACAAAGCCTCGTAGTTAAAGCACATAAACATCAGAGAAGCACATAGCCACTCTCTCTCGCTGACCAGACCCACTGTCCAGCTGAGTGACCAGACTCTGGTTGCAGTGCCCCTCTCTGGCGCATTTCCTTTTCGGAACAGAAATGCTGAACCTGGGCTACCAGCGGATGGTGTATGTACGTGTTATACATGCGTCTGGTTTCGCAGAAGTCTATGTGTTCACTAAGCTAATGGTATATACCAGCAGGGCATGCAACTTAACTAACAGGTGTAGACCAGGTTTAGTAACGCAACTGAAAGCAAATTACCCCAACCAACAATTGCATTACTGTATACACTAGAGAAAAGAGCGTTCTCCTTGGCAACATCCACCACTACAGTTCAAGCCAACCACAGCCAGTGAAGCTAATACACTCTCCTACTCACAGCGAGAGACATTATATAAAGCCGTGAATTAACAAGACTGGATTCTCCTCAGGGAAGTGACTGCTCGTTAACGACATGACACTGCCTGACGAGGTTAATGCAGATAGCAAGACGGAAATGGATTTAGGCCGGAATGTGCCGCGATTGTGCTGAATAAGCAGCTACGGGAAATTAAGTCTAACCATGAAGAACGCAGTCTTCTGGGATTTGGCACCGTGTATATATGGTGTTAACCGACGTTTCGGAGGAACGTATCACCTCCATCTTCAGGGTAGAAGAAAAAATATAAGAAATCTGCAAGCGAAGAGACCGTGAGAACCGGTAAAAGCAGACACCAGATATACACGGCGCCAAATCCCAGAAGACTGCTTTCTTCATAGTCACCGCCGTGAAAGCCTCAAATCTTACGTAAGTCTAACCAGTTTAATATGATAATATTATAAGTTTCGGTCACTGCTGACCATCAACAGAAGCCGGAGCCAACACTATAAAGAATTGGTCTACATATGTGTTTGAAAATAAGTTGTCAGAAAGGGATTTTCTATTAGCATTACAAATCGCGAATGAAATCTGAATGCGGTCAAGTAAGTTCTGTACATATCCCTGTAACTGATCACAGAGGGTTGTGAGACGTCGAGGCTTCCACCATCGGCTCACAGATGGCGGTGAGGTTGTCAGCCTTACGCGTCGTTTTCCCTGGTATTCATTTCTGTCAAAGGCTGAGTCGATACTAGGGCCATAGTGCAGCTGGAAGGATTAGGCCAACTGAAAAATCCAATTACCTCATCGGGAATCGAACCCATGAATTTCCGGCTTGTAGCATATTGCCTCAACCAACTACACTACCAAGTGCCCCCAATACGATACCATTAACGAACATAAGGCAAGCACCTCACAAGATAGGTGTGCTCAAACGAAGATACATGTGAATTATGCAAGTTACAAATTCTGTCAATGTATGAGAACACATGTGCCAGGCTGAGCAGTTTACTTACTGCATACTGTCATTCAATCTATAACAGTAAATAACCACAAAACACAACCGTTTAGCTGTGTCCCAAGACTGTATTGCATACATTATATTCTCAGATTAAACCACATGTTACTAAGTTTACGTGCCAAAGAACAGTTCCTTAACATGTAAAATTAAATGTGTCACATTCATAAGGACTGTTATATGATGTTTAAGAATCATTATATTTATTACAGCAAAAGTGTCCCTTTACCGCATTACTACCAAAAAGCTATCACTGTAACAGGCCGTGGAGGCCCACTGGGTTGTGAGATACTGAGGTTCCCACATTTTCTAAACAGTCGGCTCACAGATGGCGGCAAAGTTGTCAGCCCTACGCGCCGGCCGCATTTCTTTTTTTTTTTCATTGGCGCTACAGCCCTCATTTGGCCCTAGGCCTACCTCCATGAACTTATCCGTTCACTTCGGTTTTTCTAGATCTTAGACATACGGTAGGACTCCTTGGGCGGGTGATCAGCTCGTCGCAAGGCCTCTACCTGTACACAAACACAGAAAAACGCACACACACAAACTAAACATCCATGCCCTGAGTGGGATTCGAACCCACGATCCCGGCTTCCGAGCGAGCGAAGGCAGTGCATGCCTTAGACCGCTCGGCTACCGTGACCAGCCGGCCGCCCTTTATCCGCAAGAATATTCCAAGAATATTCCTGGTACTCGTTTCTGTTAGAGGCTGGAAGGATATAATGGCCTCATCGGGAAATGAACCCGCGACTTTCCAGCTTGTAGCACAGTGCCTCGACCAACTCGCTATCCCGGCTCTGTATGTTAAAAGTAATTAGAATAAATTAAACGTCTTATTGCGTACGCAGAGGAACATAACGACAGAATTCGTGTGCCACTGCTAGTTACGTGCAGTATCTTACAGAATGTTGTGTTCTTGGCCTATGTCCGTGTGCGTGCTGTTACTGTGTGTACAGTGACGCACGTGACACCACGGCAAGCTGATGTGGTGGCCAGTAGTGGCCGAACAATGTAAAGGCAAAACTCCCACATTCTCACATTGAAAGTTTTACACTTGATGGTCCTTAGGGCTTATTCATGCATTAAGAAGTGTAAAGGCTCAAGATATGTGACTGCAAGTAATGCAGAGCACTGCATAAAGAAGCCATATTTCCGAGCGGCAAACTGTCTACACGATTTTCGTTCTTTCCTTCAGTTATCCTGAAGAATGAGCCGCTATAGCGACTGGCTACGGGCAGGACGCCTAAGGGATAAGAGTTCGAGTCCCAGGGCGGGCAAGATTTATCTCCTCTCCGCGTCATTCAGATTCTGTCCCCTCACACCCAGCCTCCTATCCAATGGGTACCGGGAGCGCTTTACCCTGGGGTAATGCGGCAGGGGGGTGAAGCTAACCACTAACCTCCACCTAATGCCGAGTTCAAGAAAACGTGGATGTCTACATCCACTCCCTCATACGCCTTCATGGCGTACTTCTTAATTTGTTAAGCAGGGGGACAAATTTACCTTTACCTTTTATCCTGGCGAATTCGAGGGAAAAACCTTAAAACAGCGTAAGCCAGGTTCCCTCCAATTCCCTGCGTATTCATCATTCATAAACAGCTTCCCATATAAACTATAGAATCATATAAACATCGATGTCTCGAGTGGGATTCGAACCCAAGATCCCAGTGTTCGAGCGAGCCTTAGACCGCACGGCCATTGAGATCGGCATACAGTGGAAATATCGGCGTAAAATAAACAATTCATAAGCTAAGAAAGCCAAGTCGCTAGTGCAACTGCTGAAGTTCTGAAACATCAAAAGAGAATTTCAGGTGCACTGGGTGAAGATGTCGTGCCCAGTTCGGCCCGAAAACAAAAGCTCTGTTTTGTAAATTATACCGAGAATTCCCTCTGCAAAACGAAACCTAACAAGAACAAGTTTCCATCAGTTCGACCACTGACAGCTCTGACTTCAACTGAAAGCTAGTACCATTAAATGCAGTCGCGATATACAGAACGGCCGTAATAATTAGCAAAAATCTACAAAGTATATGAAGAGTACGCTCTGTTTGCTGCCTACTACTTTATAGTGTCTTGTTTAGTTTACTCCCAAAACCCTGAAGCTGGAGGCGATAGGTCCCTCCGAAACATCGGTGGACTTTTACCAAAATAAGGTGTTACAACCAAGGCTGTATTCTTCCTAGGCACCGCTGTGAGAAGCTGAACTCAAGTATAAACTAAACATACATCACGCAATAAAAATACACAAATAACAAAAAATGCATATTAAGAGACAACGAGAAACAATTTGCTGTATTTGAAAGAACCACTCAAGCAGTGTCATGGCACTTCATAGTTCACCCGGCAGAGGCGCTGGTGGATAAAAGTAAATTTGAAACGCAGAATGGCGTCGCCGTGTGTGTGTGTGTGTGTGTGTGTGCTGTACTCGGAGCCAGTGTTCAGGGGTGGGGGGAGATGTGCTACATTACTATCTAGAATATGGGGGGGGAGGCAAGTACCTGGAGGACAGTACAATGAGAGCTGATGGGAAACAGTGCAAAGTGACTGCAGTACGTTTCACAAGAATGGCACACAGTTCGCGGGAATACATCTGCCGTGCAAACAGTGAGCTTCACAATTCTCAAACGGCCATGCGGAAAATTCTCCGCCGTCATTTAAAGCTGCATGAATAATAAAATCCAGACAGCGGCATTACAGTCCACGTCGGAAAGCATTTCCTGTCTACTCGTTGAAACGGGCTGACAATGTCGACAGCTTCCCGGAAAACTTTTCTGTTTTCACTTGTCCTGCGTGTAAACAGATACAACTGCGGAATTTTGGGTTTCCGAAACCCAACATTTGGTTCGCGAGCACGAACACGATAGCGACGCGTCCATTCTCAACACAAGACGGTCGGACCCCGGTTCCTCATATTGACCTGGATACATATCAGCTGAGCCCCAACCGAAGGGGTGAGGACGACACCCCTTATAAGAGGGTCTGGTGGTGTGAGATTATATCTGTGAAGGAAATTTTTTCCAGGAGAATGGTCCACACGATAAACCGAACTTTCGTAAGAATAAGTCCCTCCATCTTGTTCATCCGAAACGGTGGGTGACTTTCCGTTGCTATGCAAAGATCGCGAGAAGGAACATGCGTTGCTTGGTAGCGGCCGGTAAACACGGAAACGATAACCTGACTATCGCTAGGCAACGACCCATAACAATAATGGAGGGACTCATGGAGGCGGTGTTTTCTGCTGAGTCCGCCCAAAATCTATATAGCGAGGACCCCAGGCCGGCTCACCCGTGTGGAGGCGGGGTCGAATACCTCCTCCGTGACCCTGTGAGTCGTAGGAGGCGCCGAAAAGGGAAGTCTTAAATCTGAGACAGTAAAATGGTTGTGTTCCAAGGGACTCGAAATCGAGAAAGACTATGCTGGCGAGGGTCAGCAGCATATACAAGACAGATCTGTCCTCCCGTCAGAGAGGGCAGCCCAAAAAACAAGACCGTAACTGTCCTACAGTAATAAGTATCCTGTCATGAGTCCCAAATGGAGCTCGACACCAAAGCTGACTGAATGACTAACCGTCAGTCGCAATATGACTTTTGACTCTGACTTGGACTTTGGCTGAGTGCAGTTCAGTTGCGAGATATTCGCCGGACAGTAACGACATGAGGGCGGGAGTGTATAATCGTATACACACGGAAGGTTGAAAGCCGTGTGCAAATCGCGGACCTGTGTGCGCTTGGGAAAATTTCCAATGATGCGGCGAACCTTGTTATGTAGGCGCTGCAATTTTAAGAGGTGGGTGTCTGCCGCTAATTCCCAGGCGGGACAAGCATCAGTCATTACTGGTCTGAACAGTGCCTTATGAAGGGTTAGTTTAATGCTGGCGCTTAAACGCTCACTTTTGAATAGGGAGTAGATTCCAATAAATGTCCTGTAGGCTTATCTTCAATCATTTCTATGTGCAGTCTCCATGTAATCCTCTTGTCAAAAGATTATACCGAGATATTTTACATGACTAACAAAGGGTCATTCAATGAAAGATGAGCCTCAGGGAGCCGTCTACTCAGTCACACTCAGAGTTACTTTACGACTGGCGGGTTACAGCCAATCAGTTCGTCTTGGAGACAGGCCCTTTGAGACTCACGACCAGCATTTTTTTTAACTGAACGCTTTCGGTCATAGTCCTTATGTAACATCCTGTCTGAAGAGAGGATGGGTCTGTCGTTCACAATTGCTGCTGGTTTCGCCAGCGCAGTCATTCTCAGGTCCGAGTACCGTGGGACTTATGACCACACTTTACTCTCTCAGATTCAAGACTCCCTAACTTGGAGGGCTAGGTCCCAGTATTTATATCCCCCAGGAACAGGGTGGTCCAGTTATACTCACGCACTGGTTCCCTTTTCGTCGCCTACAGAGACTCGCAGGGCTATAGTGGAGGTATTCGACTGCTTACTTTCAAAGTCAGAGTTACTTTGCGACTAGCGGTTTGCCGCCAGTCACTTCGTCTTGGCGACAAGTCCCTGAGACTCACTTATTTTCCAGCTGAACACTTGCGGTTATGGTCCTTATGTAACATCCTCTATGACGAGAGGATGGGTCTGTCGTTTACAGTTGCTGCTGTTCCTCGCCAGCACAGTCATTCTCAGGTCAGAGCCCCGCGGGAATCATGACAACATTTTCCTGTCTCAGATTCGAGACTCCTCCAACATGGAGGAACAGGTCCGTCTTTACATCCCCCAGAACAGGGTGGCCCAGTCAGTAGGTTCTCTTTTCGTCGCCTCCTGCGGCTCGCATGGCTACGGTGGAGGTACTGAGCCCGCCTCCACATGGGACTGACACGACATGGCGCATATATTGTTGCGTGTCTGTTGCAGCGGGAACGTGCTTACAGAAGCGTTGCCTAGCAACGTTAAGGGGTGAAACACAGAGAGGTGATCTCATAAGCCTCCTTTCTATTTCAAAATCACAGAGCAGGATAAAAATGCAAGGACGGAGACGGACATAATACCAATAGCAACAGTGGGCGATAAACCGAGGGGTAGAAGATTACAAGGAAGACCCTAGAGGCCGGAACATGCTGTCGTCTAATCCAGGCCAGTGGAGTGAAGAGTATATACATGGCTGCAGTACCTGAATTATATTCCGCTGCGACCGCGCTGGCGACAGGACACAAATGCGGGCCAGCAGTGGCTACGCCAAGAGGCATGGCTCCCCTGCTGTGTGTGGCAAGGCCAAACGATCACACGTGACATCCATTACTACATAAACCTGCACGAACTGGCAGTGTGGTTGCTACTGCGCTTGCGTTACGCGGAAAGGAGCCCTTGCGCTGAAAATATCGACAAAATGTGTAACCATTTTCCTAGGTCTAGGCATATTTCGAATTACCACGGCCTGCAGTCGCTCAGGCGGATGCACACAAAATTTTATGCGGAAAATATGATGGAAAAATACCTCGTGACAGATCTAGGTGTAGACACGATAATATTAAAATGGAACTTAAATAAGGTCGACGGCTGGGGTCTGAATTTGTCTCGCTATGAATAGGGACCAATGGACGGCTGCTGTGAATACGGTAATGAACTTTCGGGTTTCATAAAAGGCGGTGTATTTCTTGTTTTGTCGAGTGACTGTTAGATTTTCCAGAAGGATTCTTGCGCCATGGAGTTTGTTACCGGACAGTTGCTTATCCCAGTCGTTCAAACGAGGTATTACAACCAAACAAAGACCTTCAAACTGACGTAATTATGTATAAAACACGATTCTAACATAAATCCATTCATTCATAAAAGTATTAAGCAAGATACGCCCGGATATTAAACTGAACCTAGAGAGGGGACAGCCTCCAAGCCTATGCTAACAATGATGCATTTAGCTCCGTCTGCGTACGAATGCCAAACGTTTTTTTTACTACACACACCTCACAGGGCGCTACGTTACGAATTGGAAGGTTGGGGGTTCGCTCCTGATCAGGTCATTGGATTTTTCATTTGACCTGATCCTTCCAGTCGCACTTGGGGCCTCGGGTCTACTTAAGCTCTAACAGAAATGGGTACCAGGAATCTTCCTATGAGTACCAAAGCGGTAGGCGCGTAAGACTGACCTCACCGCCATATGTGAGCCTATTGTCTAGAAAATATGGGAGCCTCGACGTCTCACAATCCTATGGGCTTCCATGACCTGTTACAAGGATAGCTTTACCCTTATACATAGCTTATAAACTGATGGAAATGTTCAGTCGTCGTTACAAATATATTTTGCGATGTCACTATATTTATGGCATTTTTGTTTTGCTCTTAAGTAATTTTAACGTCATTTTTACACCTACAGAATTCCATACTGTAACAGCCCTCCTGTAGTTATGTTTATCTTGTTACGGTCACACTGATCTGTAGCAACAGCGATAATTTGAAACACTGTTGTAATCACACACCTCACGAGATAACTGTTATCGGTGATAAATGCAGTTTTCAGGAAAATTCAAGCCTTCCAAACTGTTAACATTTATTGATACGAAGAGTTCCGCGTTCTGGAATTAATGGTGCGGTGGTTCGGTGAAAGTTAACTTTAACTTTCACCTCACCTCACGGCGCAATTTCAACAACAGAAGAACTCTTCACAGTCCTAGCTGTCATAACTTCAAGTCTAACTTTTCTTTTCATGGCTAAGCCATAACAGTTGTGTACTTTGTCTACTTCAGATCTAGTTAAGCAATCTCTTGTTTCTCTGTCCTTTAACCGCGTGCCTCTCCTTTCTCTTTCACACAACATGTTCCGGTTCCTTTCCCTTCTATTCGGATATATTCTCATTTTGTTATATCGATATTCTGGTATTACATGGCTTCTCTGCAATTTTTCTTTCCTCGACGGCCTCCAGACCGGCTCTGGGGCGCACACAGCCTCATATCCAATGGGTAACGAGAGCTCTTTTGCCGGGGGTAAAGCAGCCGAGGGGCGAAGTTGAATGCTCACCTCCTTACAGTATTAAGGTCAAGGATGATGGAGCTATAATCCACTCTCCCATGAGTCTTTATGGCGTGGTGCTTAATTAATTAAGCACAGGAACGACTTTACTTTGCCCTTATGCTATGTCTGCAGTCACCGGTTGGTATCATGTGCTGCCTCTAACACCAAGATACTCAAATGCCTGTGGCCAGAAGAGAACAACTGAGAACGCTGACTGCGCTAGCAACGGCTACTAACTTCCGGCCGCTTGTGCTGTGCCTTCACACTTCATGCTGGTGGCTGCATGAAATGTAAGCCTTATTCATTATCTGCACATCTAAAATGTTCTCTATTTCAAAGGGAGAGGCAGATATGCGAATGGCAGAAGTGTGTCCAAAATTTTACAATTTTTTAAGTTCCTTCGTAGTTGGTTGAGGCACTATTCTACAGGTCGGAATATCGCGGGTTCCAGTCCCGATGATGTGGATTTTTTCAATTTACCTAATTCCGCACTATGGTCCTGGGGTCGACTCAGTCCCTAACAAAAATGAGTACGAGGAATGGATAGCTTTACCTTATTTTATCTTATCTTTTAAGTTCATTATTTATCGAAGTTGTCAGTATCGTCGAACGTAAAGTTTTCCTTGCGCTTGATTTATTAAGCACCAAGCCAAGATGAAGTATGGGCGAGTGGAGGTATAACTCCTACATTCTTGACCTCGGCACTAGATGGAGGTGGGTGGCCAGCTTCAAGCCCCGGCTGCTTTACCCGCGGGGAAAGCACCACCGGTGCCCACTACACAGGAGGCTTTATGGGCGCCAGAGCCGTTCTGGCAACTGTGTAGTACAGACAAATCTCTTGCCCCTGCCGGGAATCAAACCCCGGCCATACAGCCCGTAAAATAGAAAGATTAATGAGTGTTGAGCAGTTCGTAGAGTCAGCATTGTGCAAGGGAAACCAATGTACTTGGACAGATTCAGCCCTTGTTGCTACTTCGTCATCCATAATTCTCACACGGCCTCACCTGGTATTGAACTCGGGCCGCCGGGGTTGAACTGACATACCAGACAATAATTAGTGACTGGGGCTTCGTTCTATGTCTTCTCTGGCTACTTATGTCATGCAGGACTCACTCAAATCAGCCACGGCAGAAGTAATGGGTTTATACGAAGGTTGGATCTTTAATAGTGGCAACTATTTATTTACAACTGATACAAAATATATGCATGTTTCGAAGTTTCACTGTCCCTCAGTGTAGTCACCAGCACTGTGTGCCACCCGTTGCCAGCTATGTGGAAGCCATAGGATACCTTTAGCAGCGCCTGTTGTGTTGATAGTTCGAATGGAGCGGTCTACTGCCTGAAGAATCTCTGGAACAGTTCTGACGCGAATACCACGAAGTGGTTCCTTCATCTTAGGATTAAAGTCGAAGTCACAAGGGCTTAAGTCCGGTGAGTATGGTGGACGGTACAGCACTTCCCAGCCCCATCGATCGAACAAATTAGCCACAGCTTTCCATTTCTGCATTTCCGTCAAATCATGCGGAACCCATTGTGATGCAGTTTTTTTCATGCCCAGGCGTTCCTTCAGAATTTGAAGCACAGTCGTATGCGCTAATCCTGTCTCTCGGGCCAGCTCACGAATCGTATGGCGTCGATCACTCTCCAGTAACGCGGAAAGAGCATACACTTCACTGACACAAGGATGACCTGGCCGACGCATGTCTGCCACATTTTTGCGTCCCTCATTGAAGGCTTTTACTCACCTTGCCACTGTTCTGTAAGGCAATGCAGATTCCCTGCAAGCCTCTTGAAGACCCTGATGACACTGTCCTGCTGTACGGCCTCTGGCACATTGAATCTTTATCCAACTCCGTTGTTCCTGTTTCGAAAACATCGCGACAATACTACATTAGACCTACAGCTAACACGAGGCTCTGCTCTTCTCGTCACTGCACATGCGCGTGATGTGGGAAGGGAGAGTCCATTTGCTCTGAGGTAAGGTAGGTATGTAAGAAACGTGTGGTATAAGCTACATTATTTAGTTCCGTTGCATGGCGTCTCTACAGCAGTGTTGACACTATTAAAGTTCCAACCATCGTAACAATGCCTAACTGCTGGCGGCCGAGGAATATTCTCTAATGCTAGTTGTAGGTGTACTAGCAGCTAAGTCACGTTTCAAGAACGTAATAACCAAATTACGTCTAATTAATTTCATCATAATGAATTTTCAAACAGAAACATCACCGGTATAATGCTTGCAATTAGTGTCCTTGTTTATGAAGTCACAAAGTAAATATAAACTTACTACAGTGCCCCCATCTCGACTGAAATCACTTGCACTATTATAATAATCATTCTTACCTACAAGCTCATGTATATTGTAACGTGTAGACTCGTTGCTAGGCAACAACCCTGAGAAAAACGAGACAAACAGCCGCTGCTAGGCAGCCACCAGCTCGTCAATTGACTGACTGAGTAGCTATCACGTGGGAACCCCAACAGACACGAACGCAACAATGGTACAGCAATAGAGGAACGGTGTTTTCTATGGTGGTCCGCGCCGAGGAGTTACAAATAGGAAAACTGGGTGGAGGTGGGGTCGAATACCTCCACCGTAGTCCTGCGAGTCGCAGGAGGCGAAGAAAAGGGAACCCTGCACCTGGCAAGGGCCAGCAGCAATTGTAAATGAGAGACCCATCTTCTCATCAGAGAGAATGTTAAATAAGGAATACACCCGCAAGTGTCCAGATGAAAGAAGTACTGGCCGTGGGTCTAAAGGGGCTTGGTGAAAAGATGAACTGATTGGCGATAAACACTTGGAAAGGAGCCGCCATTAAGAGTGGACTTGTACAAGGAAGCAGAGGAACAGTCGTAATAAGAAGCAGTAACCAGGAAACGTCTAGTGAAGTCACTGCATGCTGGAAAAGACAACGTGTGCTCTAGTGAACTGTAAAGTGCGGAAATTAGCAATGGCGCTATAATTAAGTGCAGCCACGAGTCGTGTGTGTATAGGTGGTCAATAAATCCAATATCCAATCCAAAACCCCGTCGAGAGACACTCATACACGTGTCAGTATTCACACACAATAAGGTTAACTTTTCCAGAATGACCTATGCTTTAAGTCACTTTGGCCGAATTCAGCCGGTGCTCAAAAGTGCATACAGGCAAGCTGCACCTAGACCATAAATTTTCATGTCAACCTTCTTAGTCTTGTCTTGGCGTTCTGAAAGAGAATATACGTACATCAATCCAGCCCATGAATGGCACGCAATAGCGACAAATGTCAACAGGCACAACAGGGCAAAAATATTACGATGAAAGAAACTCTCTACACAATAAAATAAAAATATTCACCTATGTCCAAATTTGTACACTTCAAAGAATTGCATTTTTTGAGTACACAAAGCTTATACGAGTATTTAAAAGCTGCATCGTAGGCAAAAATATTGTAGCGTGTAGACCCTTTACTGGACAACGACATGGAAACAAACAATGAAACATCAGCTGCTAAGCAACAGATTCTTAATAAGCAAGTATTCGCAACCGTTACTGAGTAACATCTTTGCAAACGAACATGTTTCCATGGAAGAGATTGGAGTACAACAATGAACGGTGTTTTCTACGTGGTACGTGCTAAGTGGTTATCAAGAAGGACAATTTGAACAAGAGTTCAGACAATTGTAAGGGAGTCTGTGAAGAGAAAACTCAGTGGGTACGGTTAGCAATAAAGGGAGCGCGGAAGCTGAAGAAGCCATTACCAGGGAACGACTGGTGAAGACAACTAGACCGAAAGGTGTGGATATTAGCGATAGTGCTATAGTTACTTGTAGTTACGACCTGTTAAGTGTTCAATAAATCCTATTACCAGTCCAAAACCCGTCTATAGTAACTCTAGAGACGTGACACTATATTGTAGTGAAAGGAAATCCTGGTCGTTAATAAGATATACATAATTTTCAGTAGCAAAAGGGGGGAAATTTAATTATGCTTATTAACTAAATTTAGTTTTTTCGTCCACTTACTCACTTCTCCGCATACATAATGTCATACAGTCACACGCCATTTATCAGCAGATAAGTCTGTATTGCGGCATGTACTGTCTTCGCTCGCTTGGAAACCGGGATCGTGGGTTCGAATCCCACTCAGGGCATGGATGTTTAGTTTGTGTGTGTGTGTGTGTGTGTGCGTCTTTCTGTGTTTGTGTACAGGTAGAGGCCTTGCGACGAGCTGATCACCCGCCCAAGGAGTCGTGCCGAATGTGTAAGATCTAGAAAAACCGAAGTGAATGGAGAAGTTCATGGAGGTAGGCCTAGGCCCACTGCTTACGTAGTGCCAAGAAAAAAAAAATCTGTATTGCAGGAGCAGAAATTGGCGACAAAATTACGAAACGTGCTTTCAACTTAATATCGACAGCCTACTTCCCTTCTCTGTAATGACGTACAGAGTGTGTGTACATGCTTGCACCGTTACTCTTCTCTCCACGAAACTTGGTAGGAAGGCCATAACCGTCAATGCCCCGATACCGGCAATATGAACATGTCAGCCTTGCGGTATTAAGTTCAGTGTCCTCAAATTTCAGTGTTGGTATATCTTTTAAATGTGGACAAATTTCTTTAAGATTTTATTTTTTCGTTTCAAATGTAAAACACATCGTGGAATTCTGGGTATGTCACACAATCAATTTTCCTACGTAACTTAACTAGTCTAAAAATCACGTACTGTGAGCATTATATTTTGACCCCGTGAATTTATAATCTGAAATGGAATTCAACTATGGGCTAGCATGAAGGACTCGTGCGTAGAGGTCACATGATCGAATTCTGGTGGACTCAAACTTCCATTGCATGTTATTTTAATTGTCTTATTATTATTATTATTGTATTATTATTATTATTATTATTATTGTGACATGTTGCGCAAAGGAGAAACCCCCCCCACCAG
>NW_019740657.1:774175-774407 GCF_002891405.2 Cryptotermes secundus
TACTGCAGATAGCAGCAATTGTACAACTGTCAATTGTGTGATTGTAAGTGCGAATGTGAAATAAAATTCGCTATATCAAATACGGCGTGAAGTTATTTGTCGCGTCATACGCCCAATACGCGACAACTGGTGTCAGAAGTTTGATTTGGATTTACACACGTGACCAACGAGATTCGAACTCAAGACACGTGACAATTTGGTGTCAGAATTTTACGAGCTTAAATACGCCTCA
>NW_019740657.1:776041-793397 GCF_002891405.2 Cryptotermes secundus
ATTATTATTATTATTATTATTATTATTATTATTATTACATTTTGGATGAGTTTATTATAGAAGTGGCCTACATATTTTGTCTATACAAAATTTGTCGTGTTTTATCTCAAAGTTTCCACTGTAGTAATTTTTGCGATTGTTAACTTAGAGACAACAGTTTACGGGTTGTCTCCATGCTAGACTTCACATGACTAACTCTGTGGTCCATTAGTTACAGCCATCAAAGCAACGCCAACTACAGATTATATGCAGTCGCAACTTCTTTCTTTGTATTTTAAAACAATCATCTTCACATAAGTTGTATATTCTCCGAAAATCCACAACCACACATAATTTCATGTGACTTCCAGCCCCGACGTCAAAAGTTCGTGGGTCCGTTGTGTTGCGCTTACCGATTGCAAGAACTCAATACGACAACGGGGTTACTTCTACTGGGATAACGTGGACACACAATTATATGTGAATCGGTCATCTGATTCAAAGGATGAAATGGGAGGGGGGGGGGCACATCGTGACATGATGGCTTACTTTTGTTCCTTAAGCAAACGGTGACAGAGCTAATTCTCAAATTAATGCACTTGGTTTGTCAGTGATAAACAGCGAGCCAATGTGTTTGGGAACATAACATTCAATGCAGTAACAGGCCAAGAGTTTGGGCTCGCAAACTGTCCCCATAATGACTGAGTTAGCGTTACCTTATGACTGGCGGTTGTACCGCCAAATAGTTCGTCTTGGTGACAAGCCCCTTGTGACTCACGACCAGCAATTTTATTTTCAACTGAGCACTTCAGGTTATAGTCCTCATGTAACATCCTCTCTCACGAGAGGTCCTCGCCAGCGCAGTCGTTCTCATGTCCGAGTCCCGCGGGACTCATGACCATATTTTACTGTCTCAGATTGGAGATTGCCCCAACCTGGAGGGCCAGGTCCTCGTATGTATACCCCCCCCCCCGGGAACAAGGTGGCCCGGTTTACGCCCAGGCACTGGCTTCCTCTTTCGTCGCCTTCTACGACTCGTAGGGCTCAGGTGGCGGTATTCGAACACGCCTCCCACTCCTGAGTCTGAGTCTTATGTTACGGCCAGTGTGTCTTGGGATAAAGCAGCCATCTGGGGCTTACGGCCAGATTTTTATTACTGTCAGACGTTTGCGGGTTTGTTGATGTGGGAGGGCCCTCACCAGCGCAGTCATTCTCGGGTCGGAGTCCCGCGGGACTCGCGACCATATTTTACTGTTTCACATATAAGAATCCAGTTCCTACCTCACAGGAGACACATTACGTCTCCTCTACAAAGTCAAACCGCTTAATGCTGTTTGGGGAAACAGTCGCTGCTTATTGTGAGAATCATATGGAACACACAGATACACTGAGTGGGCTGAACGTAGCGTTCAATTATGTACCAGCAAGTGGTACATGTAGAAACCACTGTAATTTAAAGGGTTAAATAAGGCGTACATATTTTATGTGTCCACACTAACTTTAACGCAGTGCAAATCTATATCACAGTAAACTGAGCACAAAGACATTACGAAACCGTATAACTATTAATATACTGGGTACCCACTTCGCGTATTCACAATTATAAAATCCAGTACTGACAGTTAATAAATTAGCAAATACACATATTCAAGATGATTTAAATAAGTATTTTTCATGAAAACGTTAACGGGCGACGACAGAGAAACTGTTGTTGGAAGATCCACCTACCCAAATAATTATCACTAACTGCAACCAATGACAGCTGGGCTCTATGGATGCACTGTTTTGCCATAATGGCACACAGTATGATAATGACCTTACAGTCTCCACGCAGACATGGAAACGAACCCGGGCCTCACAAATTATGCAGTGACCTACCTGTCTGTAAAGTATTCCGAGGAGCAGTCACAAGCCGATATATTGTGGTTTCATATCTATAGCCTATTGAAACGAAGTTTACACATTCAGAAGCACAATGAAAAGGCCTGAACACGGGAACTATCAGGTCCAAATTGCGCATCTATTACGAGGAGACGATATTTTATTTACTGTCTGATGCCGTCACTATGCATCGCACTGCAACTTTTTCCAGTCTTTTGAAATGTTATAGGTCTAAGCTCACACAGTGAACACCGTGTAAATGAAGTTATCTTTATATCGCTATAGGGAACATTTTTACGACCTATTTCTCCAAATGGAAAAACTGGAGACAAAATTTATTTCATATTGGAATGTAATAACCAGCAACCGAACCACGCAAGACCGCAGTGTGTTCACACCCCTGTGCTTGTTTAGCCGCGTTAGTGGGATGGGGGGGGGGCTAAGAGCATAATGTTATGGTCGTACAAACATATGGTACCTTAATATTTCATAATTATATTACAACAGATGCAATTATCGACACACAAAAAGACCGCATAAAACAAAGGCGACAGAACACCGGAATTACAAGCCCCAGGAATCTGATGGGCAGAGCGGATTTGGAAATGGCCAAGGGCACAAGAACACTGCATAGTGTTTACATACCGAACTGTGTAAATATGAACACGCTGGATAAGCGTGACAAGATATCAAGAAAAGCGCCATACAGTATACTGTGACGTCACGTGTAGGGGCATCAACAGAACGGGATTATGGATTGGTGAATGAATATACTGACCACTTATACACATGACTCAGAACTTCAAGCAATTACAGCGCAATCGCTAATCTCCACACACACACACACACACACTAGTGTTCTCAGTCTGTTACAGACTCCTCCAGTCGTTTCGTGGTAAAGGCTTCTAACAGTGGAGATTCCTCAGCTTCCGCGCTTATGCCATTGCTGGCTGGCCAGTTTCACAACTCAGGTCTGAACTCTGTCGCGCCTATAACCCTTTGGTACGAACCACGTACAAAACACGGCCTGTCAAAAATACTTCCATTGTTGGTACTCAACTTGTTGCAGCGGGAGCGAGTTTAGGAAGCTGTTGCCTCGAAATGGGTCTGGTCTATCCGCCTCTCTTGCGGTCATTGCATAGCAACGGCTGTTTCTCAGGCACCACAGCTCCTGTCTTGAGCAAATATGCCACATTATGCATCATTTTCAAGTAAATGTATTTCCTTTTTACATGATGGCTGTTCGATATTAGGGTGTCAAGGAGAATATGTGGATCTCGGAGAGAGGAAGTCATAAAAGGGAGAATACTGCATTTTGAGAAGCGCCATAACTCGTGCTTTACTCCAGATACTAGTAAAAGGTAAGGCTATCCCTTTAACAGGAAACGGAGGCCCATAGGGTTGTGAGACGTCGAGTCTCCCACATTGTCTAGAATTCCTGGTACTCATTTCTTTAGAGGCTGGGTCGACCCCAGAGCCATAGTGCGGTCGGAAGGATTAGGTACATTGAAAAAATCCAATAACATCATCAGGATTCGAACCCGCGACCTTCCGGCTGGTGGCACAGTGCCACTAGGGTAATCAGATGAAAGAAGACGCGAGAACGGGCAATACAGAGCGCTGGTAGGGGAGCATAAGTACATACAAATTCTGAACGGAAAGCCTGAAGGGAAAACACCGCTTGGGGGTCTCAGGGACACATGGGAGGATCACACTGAAAAGGACCATGGAGCAGAAATAGGATTTGAGGGAACGGTTCGATATGGCGCTCAGTGGCAGGATCTTGTGATAACGGGCATGAATATCCGGCAGTCGTAACAGGTAGACAATTCATTGACCTGATGAGTGACTATGTGTTTATGAAGAATATATCTGTTGGTAAGCATACATTGGAATCCTCGCCCGCTACACTAGACTCACATTCTCATCTCGTCTCACTCGAATATTCCGCCTTCTTGAAGCTTTAAAAGACAGTAACAATCACAACTCTCCATGCTACGCACAGTATATTTATGGGAGAAGTTATAGGCTATAACGCCACGTAGTCCGTCTGAAGTCAACTGACGATTCGGAATAACAATTTGACTCCATCATCAGGGTCGAAGAATAAGCCAAGCAAGAAGTCAGCATGAAGGACGTACCGAGAAACGCAATCCGCCTGCCAAAATTTCGAATCATATTAAATCATATTAAATGTCTTGCATTTCCCTCCGGTTTCCCATAAAATCCGAAATTCCTGCGATTCGACTGCTCTGCTTGGTATCTGATTCATGCTGTTTCCTATTCAGATTATATTTCTAACCTGAAGATGGCGGCAGTGTCTTCCTCCGAAATGTCGGTTGACTTTATCGCACTACAAGACATTCTGTCCCTTTATTTATAGGTTTCATATGATTCTCAGGATAAAAACAGTGATAAGTTGCCTAAACTGCATTAACCAAATGATACAGGTATTTGTACGCCTGTCTTTTATGCAAAATTCAAGCTTCAAAAGGTTAACCACAAGATGAAGCAAAATCCTCCGGAATGCCGAGTTTCTTTCACGACAACGCAGTTCAGAAGGATTTACCGTCAATCAGTATCGACAATGAACCAGAAAACCTCTCATTTTAGGTTTCTGCTCTTAAGGACATTTTATTACGAAATTTACAAAGGCGGCAGACGATCAAAAGTTGGTTCGGTTAGCCACGTGGCAGAACAAGGGAACTGGGTGAACAGGAATTGAGATTCTTACGGCGCCAAATATGAAGAATGTTATCTCCTGGAAAGTGACGCCGTGAACTCTACCGATTCTGCTTGAAAAACTTACTCTTCGACACTAACGATGAAGGCAGTGCCTTCCTCGGAAACCTCAGTTAGCTTCTACCACACTAGGCGGCGTCACATCCCACAAGATCGTTATGTTGTGACATGTAGGCCCACTGCCAAGTAGCAGTTGTGTAAACAGGCGATAGTACAACAGTCGTCGCTAGGGAACGGCTCTGTGGACACGTTCCTCCGGCAACGAGGGAACATGCAATAGTGTAAGAGACTTTTTCTGTGCGATCCGTGGCGTGATATATAACGAGTGTTATTAGTGTAGAGTTGTAGTTCTGAGAAGCAGCGGGCCAGTTTCGGAACCCAGAGGAAGGGAAAAGTCCACCGTTGGAAAACGCTACCAAGCAACGGCTAGCGAAGACTGAGAACACTTTATGTGTGTTGTAGTTACGGTGATCTTTGGAGTCTGTAACTCACTGAGACTGACGCAGTTATTTGCAGTTACGAGTATAACTGCTCAATAAATCCAAACTTCGTCTCTAGTCACATTCAATCACGTGAAAATATATTTAATTTCACTGATGTAATATAATAACAACGAGAAGCAAATTGTGTATTGAGTGACTTGGTCTACAAAACTCTGCCAATTTCAGGTAACACTCAATTTAATATTTGTTCATTATAAGGGATGGGTTCATCTTTTTTTTTTTTTTATTGGCGCTACAGCCCTCATTTTGGGCCTAGGCCTACCTCCATGAAACTCTCCGTTTCAATTCGGTTTTTAGATCTTAGACATACAGTAGGACTCCTTGGACGGGTGATCAGCTCGTCGCAAGGCCTCTACCTGTACACAAACACAGAAAAGGGCACACAAACATCCATGCCCTGAGTGGGATTCGAACCCACGATCCCGGCTTCCGAGCGAGCGAAGACAGTGCATGCCTTAGACCGCTAGGCTACCGTGACCGGCCATGGGTTCATCTTAGTCTTCATTACAGAGCGTGTTTAAAACAAGGCGCTTCCTAAATTGCATAATATTGATTCCCTTTCTCTCGTCCATTAGAGTTTCTCTTCTTAAAAGTAATCAGAATAAGGATTTTAGCATATCATTTATAATTCCTTCGGGAGCATACGTCTCATGTGTACACTGTATACTCATATGATCTTGTCTAATTCAATTCACGAACACATACAAGTACTACCAACTATGGTGGCTGATATCGAATTGTTTAACAGTCTCATATATACTTAGGTGATTCAGATGATATTCTGCATGCTTCCATCTGCGATGGCGAACACAGGCAAAGGAAAATGAACCCTACACTGTACTACGACGATGTGCTATGCAATATGAATTCGTCTTATTGTGGCCCAGAGCTACAGCATACAGTCACTGTTCCAACCACAATGCAAGACAAGCAGCAACGTTGTATCAAGCGGCATTCACAATAAAACTGCAAATTCTGTTAGTAAGCGATGTGGTAGCTTGCAATTTCATAGAAACACTATAAATTCCGTTAGTAAGCGACGCTGTAGCTTGCAATGTCCATAGCAACACCACAAATTCCGTTAGTAAGCGATGTGGTAGCTTGCAATGTTCATAGCAACACCACAAATTCCGTTAGTACGCGACGCTGTAGCTTGCAATGTTCAGAGCAACACCACAAATTCCGTTAGTAAGTGATGTGGTAGCTTGCAATGTCCATAGAAACACTACAAATTCCGTTAGTAAGCGACGCTGTAGCTTGCAATGTTCAGAGCAACACCACAAATTCCGTTAGTAAGTGATGTGGTAGCTTGCAATGTCCATAGAAACACTACAAATTCCGTTAGTAAGCGACGCTGTAGCTTGCAATGTTCATAGCAACACCACAAATTCCGTTAGTAAGCGATGTGGTAGCTTGCAATGTTCATAGCAACACAACAAATTCCGTTAGTAAGCGATGTGGTAGCTTGCAATGTTCACAGCAACAAGTCAGATGATACTAGCAAGTGAAGTTGTACTCGTAGATTGCAATGTTCAAATGTTCACAGAAACATGACAGATTCTGTTTGCCTGCGATGTGTAGCAGATAACGGCACATAGTCATTATCTTTCTCCCGATAACTCCAGTGTTTGGAATAGAACTCAGAAAACAATATTTCAGGAGCGACTTGAAAACACTCAAGGATGCTGTAACAGTTCAGAACATAAGGGAAGACAGGGCAGAGCAAAATGGAAAGAGGTTTATATCGTTTGTAGAAGCCTTTTAGCTCAGTCAGCGACATGATACTTTTTTTTTATTGCTAGTGGGGTGGGACTAAGTCCCTTGTACTACGGCCACTTTGGCCTATTGTACCAGCCCCAGATGATAGGTGAGGGTGATTGTGGATCAATTGGTGGAATGAAGATTGGCAGGGGAAACCGAAGTACTCGGAGAAAACCTGCCCCAGCGCCACTTTGTCCACCCAAAATCCCACTTGAACAGACCCGGGATCGAACCCGGGCCTCCGCGGTTGGAAGCCAGCGACTAACCGCTTTTGCTATGGCGCGGCCCTGACATGGTACTTACTCAACCGCGGTACAGTACTGTACTAATAAAGGTACAGTTGTTCCTGTGGTCAACTATTTATGCACTACGGCAAGAAGACGTATGGGGGAGTGGCTGAATAGATACACATTTTCTTCACTTTGGCACTAATTTGGTGTGACTGGTCTGCTTCACACCCCAGCCGCTTTACCCCCAGGGAAAGAGCCCCTGGTACCCATTGGATAGGAGGGTGGGCGGGGACCCCAGAGCCCGCCTGCACGACGTTGAGGAAATTCTTGGCCGTATCAAACTCGAACTCCGATCCCTTAGTCGATCAGCCCGTAGCGTGTCGCTATACCGATCATGCTACCCCTTCCTAAGGTTCCCTACTTACATTTTCATCAAAATTTGGTAAAATATCCCTCAATAAGGCCGGTCACGGTAGCCGAGCGGTCTAAGGCATGCACTATCTTCGCTCGCTTGGAAGCCGGGTTCGTGGGTTCGAATCCCACTCAGGGCATGGATGTTTGTGTGCGCTTTTCTGTGTTTGTCTACAGGTAGAGGCCTTGTGAAGAGCTGATCACTCGCCCAAGGAGTCCTACCGAATGTTTAAGATCTAGTAAACCGAAGTGAAACGGAGTTTCATGGAGGTTAGCCTAGGCCCAAATTGGGGCTGTAGCGCCACAGAAAAAAAGAAAAATCCCTCAATAAGACGAATGAGAAGTGTATTATTATTATTATTATTATTATTATTATTACACTTTGACGGATTGGGTTGTCTGGCGTGTTCCCATTCAAAATTTATAATGAAATTATGAATCTCATAGTCGGTAGGCCTCCTTGGGCGGGGGATCAGCCCGTTTCAAGGCCGCTACTTACACAGCACAACAGAGAATAAAAGCAGACATTCATGCCTTGAGTGTGATTCGAACCCATAATCTGAGGGTTTGATGCAGCGAAGGCATGACGCGTATCTCTAGGTTCCCACGATCTGCTTATCAACGGTATTAAATTTATGTTGATCTAATGGAACTGCCTTAGAGAACATATATGGCTGTTGGCGTCTATACGACGGGACATCACCCCCAGCTGTTCAAACAAGCATCAAAGACAGCAGAAAGTAAGAAACGGAAAGCGAAAGTGGTCCTTAAAATTAGATACACTGAACAGTTATTATGAACAGTTCGTCTTTCGGGATACAACGTCAAGGGGTCCGGTGAACGTGACCCAACGCTTCAGAGGGACATATCCCTCCATACGGCTGAAGATAACTCAGGGGAAAAAAGGAAAAAAAAATGATCTCTGTTTCATGCTCGTTTCTTCCTTGGCTTAATATAAAACATGAAAACTGGGGCGACATCTTCCTCCGGATTCTGCAGTCCGGAGCACACGGCGTTACATCTCCGGAGACGAAACTCTTATTGCAACATTCGTACGATGAGGGTGCACAGACAGTGTTCCGTCAAAATAATTCAGAGGACGAACATTTAAAAAAGTTTATTTGTGCCTTAATTTAAGTGAACCTTACAATTCAAACTAAGACTAAACGAAATGCGATGCCAGCATACAAAAGTAAAGCTATTCCCGTAACAGGCCACAAGCAGAAGTCATACAAAATCATGAGAATGAACATGTTCGCAGCATATGACAAGACGAAGCCAGACATAAAAACTACAAGAGGCTTAAATTTTGGCGGCGATGAAACTCAGGTCCGTCCAAGTTACCAAGCTGCCGTTGGAGCATAAGATATGTAAGAAATGATATGCTTTGCAAAGCCTGTACTGACAGAGGAATTGTATTGTCAAAATGAATAATTTCCATAACATGTTATATGTGCGATATGTACGCTTCATAAGAGACAAACCCATCATCTCGTCAGAGAGCATGTTACATAAGGGTTCAGTCGAAAGAAAAAGTCCCTGGTCGTGAACTCGATGGGCTTGGAGCCAACACTGAACTGATCGGCGGTAAGCCGCCAATCGTAAAGTAACACTAATGCTGACTCTGTAACAGGCCGTGGAGGCCCACAGGGTTGTGAGACGTCGAGGCTCCCATATTTTATAGACAGTCCGTTCATAAATGGAGGCGAGGCTGTCAGCCTTACGCGTCGGCCGCCCTTCACCCCCATGAAGATTCCTGGTACTCATTTCTGTTAGAGGCTGAGTCGACCCTAGGGCCATAGTGCGGCTGGAAAGATTAGGTCGATTGAAAAATCCAATTATTTCATCAGGAATCCAACCCGCGACCTTTCGGCTTGTAGCACATTACCTCAACCAACCATGCTACCGCGTGCCCAGCGGTATTAGTACGCAGGGTACGAACCAGACCAGCTCACTACATGGACACTGCCTAACGGACGGATAGGCATGGCGAATCTAACAGGTGGTTTCAGATTTACTTTTCAAAACGCACCTAAAGATCACTCTGACATTGGCGGAGAAGTTTCAAGGGAAGGGGGTGCAATGTCCATCTCAACTATTTTCTCCCTTCAATATCGAATACAATAAGGACTCTTTATTTTTCAACACTTAAGCTACAAATTCGAGTTACTGCTTTAGTAGGTACCATGGAAATTACAGCCATACCAAAGCCAAATTTACCACCCCCTCCTAAAAACCATCATACAGAACTGGTTCAAGCGGACCCTACTTTCTGGAGGTGTCCGGCTCGAATCACAGACGCGATAGTGGAAATCCTTACTGAAGTGTTTGCGGTGTTCACACCCCACCCCAGAAGACTGTTGGGATAATACCTCTAAACAGGCCACAATCGCTTCTCACTATCTCCCTTTCGGTTCATTCACAAATCATATTTACAGTGTGCACCATTAACAATGACGCTAAGCAAACAGAAATCTGTCTTCATATCAATCTTTATACCTTCCTCTCTGTCTGTCGCTTTGTTGGTCTATCGATGAATCGACCTCTCTATAAAGCCATCCACGTCACACCTTTCCCTCTAACCTCCCAAGAAGATACACTCTCTAGCACTTTATTAATAAACCAAGGTACGAGGGTGAGTCAGTTAATAGGTCACAAATTGAAGTAAAACAGCTGAAATGGACGTAATGTTTCCTGTGTGTATCACTAGGTAGCAGTACAGTCCAGTTTCATGAAAAACTAAGTAGCAGGCGTGAATGCGCATGTTCAGAGGCTGGCTTCATTAGCCAAAATGGTGACCGTGTTTGATGTGTATACTACCGAAGAGCAGATTTTATTGTGGTCCTTTTTGTGGGCAAAAGGACTGAACGTAAGGGATATTCATCAAGAAACGTTTTCTGTTTACGAATGTTTGTCGCGTGAGGCGGTTCACAACTGGGTGGCAAACGTTTCGCTGATGACGAAGAGGTTGAAGCGGAGGTGCGGAAGTGGCTGAGATAAAAAAAAAATGCTTCTAGCCTGAGGGTTTCGATGCAGTGGTGAAGAGATGGGACAAGAGTATCAGTGGTGGTGGAGGATAATTCGAGAAATAAACTCTTTTTTATCAGGTTCGATATGGCATGTCTTCTGTTTTATATCCATTTCTGGCATATTCACTGACTCTCCCTCGTACAAATATCCCAGATACGAGCAGGTTGACGCTGTGGTAAGACTCGTATTTGCGAGGTGCTCAGTTCGATTATCGGCAGAGACATCGGCTACCGTGACGGAAACTCCGTGGTTTCCTTCAGACTTCCCAGGCAGTGTCACGATAGTTCCTAAATTAGGATACAAGAATATACAGGATTTACTTAAGAATGGTATAAAACGGATAAAATTGTACAGGTCGTTCGTTCTTTTATTATGAAATCCCTAAAGGAGTTTGGTTTCAATTCACTTACCCGTTCAAAAGTTATTTCACTTTTAATTTTCATTAAATTTACACGTGATCTGATGGAAGTTCGTCACCTCGTACATATAGTAGGCGAAAAGCGTGTAAAAATTGTACCATGAGTTTCAAAATGTTTACACTTATAATTTAAGCCTTTAGGAATAATATTGCAAAATTACATTTATAGCCACTACCCCGCTCAGGAGAAATTAATAATAATGTACTGAAACTTCGACTTGTAATCGATCTGCACGCTGTTCACTGTAGAATTGCGACAACGCTGGATAGTTACAAATTAGAGTAGCAGAAACTGTAGCGAGTTTCTTCTCTCCTCTCCATTTTTCTGTTTAGCGAGCAGCTCAGTAGTTACCACCGCAACAGATAGCAGCACACAATAATGGAATAGATGTTTTCTGTGCGATCCGTGCCTGGGCTATATAACAAGGACCATCTGCCATTACGAGAGAGTCTTGAGACAGCACTTAGAAGAGTAGGAGGATGGTGTGAGAGGACGTTAGCCGGGGAACAGAGGTACGTCCACTGTTGGAAGGCGTTACCAAACCGTGACTGAGAACAATAATCTTTGTAAAGTGTAGCAACGAGTTGTTTAACTGTCCAACAAATCCGATTACCAATCTAAACCCGTTTACAGTCATTCTATCACGTGACAAACTAATTTATATATGTATATGTAAGTGGACCGCCTCTGTGGTCTAGTGGTCTGAGCTCCTGCCTACAGATCCAGAGGTTCCGTGTTCGATTCCCGGCGCTATCAGATTTCTGAGAAGTAGTGGATCTGGAACGGGGTCCACTCAAGACTCGTGAGGACTATTGAGGAGCTATTTCAAGGAAATAGCGACTCCGGTCTAGAAAACCGAAATTAACGGTCGTGGGGATTGGGGATTCGTTGCGCTGACTACGCGACACCCTCTATCTGCTAAAGTTGGCACTAACTTCGCCGACAAGCGGCGGTCGCTCGGTCGGTATAGTTCGCTTGTGGAAGTGCGGTACCATGTTTCTACGTACTCACGGCCAGCTGCGGATACACTTCACAGTTTATCCTCCCTTCTAAGCCGCTGGGCTGCAAACTGCGGTACCAGAGCAGAAGCCCAATCCAACCATGCTAGAATTGGGAAACACTGCTACACAGGCGAGAGTCTCCCGCTGCTTAACACAAAGAGTAATTTGCCATCTTATAGGATGTGATGCCGTGTAGTCTGGCGTCAGTTCATGGACGTTTCGGAAGAAAGCAGTGTCCACCTTCACGGCAGAAGCGCAAGCACGACAAGAAAACACTTTGCTTGCTCTTGTGTGACTTATTCTTCGACTCTGAAGGAGACAGAAGGTTTATCGCAATATCGGCGAACTTATACCAGACTAAACGACGTCACATGCAAAGAGATGGTATTCTTGAACACTGCTATATATTGTGGCATATTTGTTCAAAGCAAAAACTGTGAAGCCAGAGAACAGTCGTTGCTAGCGACGATTCTAGGCAACGGTCGCGAAACAGACGACTGTACGACGTTAGTTGCTAGGCAATAGACTCTTAATATACAAGAATACGCGGCTTGGTAAACATGTTACCATGGACACGGATATGCATTCAACAGAAGAATGATGTTTTCTATTGGTCCGTGCTGAGATGTTATCAATGGGAAAAGTTTAGAGCTTGGTATAGTGAAAGTATGGGAGGCTTAAACCTGGGGGTGGTCAACCTTACGACCGTTCAAGTGACTAAGCTACCGTTGTAGCATAAGATACGCAAGATAGGCATGATCTGTTTTGCAAAGCCTGTTCTGACAGAGGACTTGCATATAGTGCAAAAGGAAGAATTTTCAGTAACATGCTATAAGTGCGATAGGTACACTTGACAAATGACCAAGCATGTTCATAAGAGACAACCCCATCTTCTCGTCGGAGAGGATGTTACATAAGGAATATGACCGCAAGGGTTCAGTTTGAGGAATAATCTCTGGTCTGGGTCTCAAGGGGCCTGACGCCAAGATGAACTGATTGGCGGTAAACCGCCAGCCGTAAAGTAACTCTGACTTTAACTTGCTTAGTTTAGTTGTGGGGTATGTACCAGACGTTAAGGACGTAAGCTGAGAGTGTTAAAATCCGTTACCAGAAAACGACTACTGAAGGCTGCGAAGACTTTATAAGTTATGTAGTATTTGGGGTGTGTAATTCAAGGAGACTATTATAGTTGCTTGTAGTTACGATTCGTAACCTGTTAATAAATCCAATCTTCAATCCAAAACCCCGCCGAGAGTCACTCTAACAAGCGATAATATTAAGGAGTGGAAGTTCAGCTCCATCATTCTTGACCACAGCACTGGATGGAGATAAGTGGTCATCTTCACAATCCGGCCGCTTTACTGCCGAGGAAAAAGCACCCGGAACCCATTAAATTGGAAGTTGGGTTGACGGCGGATTATGTATGGATGTTATGGAGAAGAAAAAATCTTGCAGCTGTCGGGAATCGAATCCCGGATGTACAGCTTTCCGGGTTCTTTATTTAAGGACCTGATAAAATTCCTGTTGACACTGTGCTGTGTTCGGAAGTCAGTGCTATGCACGGACAGTGCGGCTGGAACAAGCACTGAAAAATGTACGCGTTCGACAACACAAACGCGTCAAAGCTTGTATAAATTTGTTGTGTAGGAGATGTTACAAATCTGTGACAGGCAACCGGGCACACACGTGGGGTGCGGTAATATGTTTCGAAGGAGAAGGGAAAAATTATTAGCGAGGAAACTGGGAGATACGCGGTGGGATTTAAACAGAAAATGCGCCGGGACTTCATTCCAGCAGCTGCAGTCCAGTACTATACAGATTTCAGAGTATCAGTTTCATGGAAAGTTCTTATATAAAAACCTTTAATGGAGTTATCGGTTAATATAACGAGGGAGAATTTATTTTGGTTTGTAAAAGTCACGCATTTGTAAAAGTGAGTTTCATTTGATAAGAGGCTTACATTCAATTCAGACAAATGCAAAGGCGGAAGAGGCAGGTGGGCGGGGAGACGGGGAACTGTGACATCACCGTGATGAATTTCCAGCTATCGAGCAAGAAAAATACATATCTCAGTTGTCATGAATTCAGGGCCAATCTATGCCGCGTGCTGCCTGGGGTACATCACGACACATATTCGTAACGAAAATTGTTAATTAAGTTATTCACGCCTGGCTCGGTAGGTCATATTTAAAAATATAATTTCATCACAAGGAGCTGTTAACCTTTCAATGACCGAGCCAAAGCGAGAGTTATGTTACGCCCGATGGTCACTCGGTCAGATTCAGAGGCGTAAGCTTGACCACCGCCACGTTTGAGCCTCTTATATTTGCTGTCTCTGGCTTCATCTTATCCTAAATCACAAACATGATCATTCTCATGATTTTCTATGACTTCTGCTTGTCGTCTGCACAATTTTATTATATAATCGTATACACACGGAGGTTGAAAGCCGTGTGCAACTTGGAAAATTCCCAGTGGTGCGGAGAACCTTGTTTTGTAGGCGCTGCAATGTTAATAGGTGGGTGTCTGCCGCTAATTCCCAGGCGGGGCAGAAACGAGTCATTACATATCCAATCAGTGATTTATGGAAGGTTAGTTTAATGTTGGCACTTTTCTTCTAAATAATATGTTCAAATTAGTTCGTACCTCGCAGGAAACATTACGTCTCCGCTACAAAGCCCAACCGGTTAATGCTGTTTAGGGAAACAGTCGCTGTTTACTGTGAGAAGCATATGGAACACACAAATACATTCTATGGGCAGAATGCAGAGTTCAGTTCGTACCTCACAGGAAGCACATTACGTCTCCGCTACAAAGCCCAACCGGTTAATGCTGTTTAGGGAAACAGTCGCTGTTTATTGTGAGAAACATACGGAACACACAAATACTCTGTGGGCAGAATGCAGAGTTTCAGTACGTTAAAGCAGGTGGTACATATAGTGACCACTGGGATTGGCCCGCGCCATAGCTGAAGCGGTTAGTCGTCAGCTTCCCACTGCGGCGGCCCGGTTTCGAGCCCGGGTCTGGTCTTGTGGGATTTGTGGTGGATTACGTGGCGCTGGGGCAGGTTTCTCCGAATACTTCGGTTTCCCCTGCCAAACTTGATTCCACCAATTGCTCCACAGTCACCCTCACCTATCATCTGGGGCTGGTACAATAGGCCAGAAGGAGCCCCAGTGCCAATTGGACTTAATCCCACCCCCTAAGAGAAAAAGACACTGGGTTTTAAATGGTTAATAGACGAATTAGAAGAGAAATATGAGGACAGATGAGCGGTGAATAGGTGGATGGGCATATATCGATTGATCAACAGACACATGAACGGACAGAGACTGGCAGACACACAAAGACAGAGAGGCAGGTAGAGGGATAGAAAGGAAGACATATTTTGTTATCATTTACGATTTGTTTAACGACGCTGTCAATATATCAGCCTGTATACATGTAATGAATTCGAAAGGATGTGGAAGGATGCAGTCATGGTTTAGTTCCAGGTACTATACCTACATTCCCCTGGAGGGACTGATTGATAATTGCCGATATTTCAAGCGGTCACCTCCCGAGTGCAAATGAGAAATGCTACACCATTTTCCTCGGTGATAAGTAGGTATCAGCTGGATAAATATACACAGAGATATTTTCCCTGACACTTTCATTAGGAATGAGATAAAATAAAATAAAGAAGTACCATTACGAACTGTGAGGGCCGAGCAACGCAGTGCATATTTTCCCACTTTTTAGCGCATAAAGATCCGGGCCCTAGTGATGGCACAAACCTGTGTGAAGGGGAAACATGACAGCAGAGTAAGTAAGTCCGTTACGTGACCCTCCAAGGCAAAAAACATCTGCCAGCAACGAACTGTCTACACCTCATATCTGCCGTGAGAGAGAGAACATGGACTCGTTCGTAAAGGCCGTACCCGAGAACTGTCTTCTGCGCATGTGTCATGTCACTGTAATCGAGCTTTATAACCCTTTCTTCCTGGAAATTTCCCAAGATAACCCGATGCAAAAAAAAAAGTCTCTGAACGAATCCATATCGTTTGTCTAGGCAGAAAGTAACGGACAGAGGAACGTCAGGAACGCGTGCCACCAGCCGGTTCGGAATCGTTGCATCTCCACTTCTACAGTCATTAGGTCTGACACAAAACCGTGTACAATTTTACCGTACTTCAGCATCCCGCCATGGGTACAGTCATATACATACAACAATAATTTATTCACTAGTAACAAGTGTCTTAATAGTCAGCAACACATTTCGGCTTCGTTAGTAATTTTCATGGCACATTTATATTTCAAAATTGATAACCATTTCAATTAGAACCATAAAAATGAGCAAAATGTAAGACATTTATTATGCAAAATGAGGTAAATTCAATACTTCGTAACTGCGTATATTGAGCAGGCATTTGGTTCAAATCCAGAAGCACACAACATATTTGTGAATGACTAAAACTATTCATCTTTTGTTAGAAATTCTGAGGACGAATATTGGCCTACGTCTGCCAATGAAGGATAAAATCCTACAAGCCGAGCTTGTTCATATACTGTCAGTCCCTCATGTTACGCGAGGCGTTTGTGACACGTTGTATGGGCGTCTGGACTGACGTAGCACGAAGGCGGATGAAACTGGCACATGAGAGCGAACCTCCACGCTCCTCCGACCAGTGCAAATACAACTGAGAACCCCGAGTGTTAGAGAACATGTTGTCGAGAAGACTATTTGCTTCAAATAGGGAGCAAATGACAGGAGGATGAAGCAAACTGCACCAAACAGGGAGCAAGTGACAGGAGGCTGGAGCAAACTGCACCAAACAGGGAAAAGTGACAGGAGGCTGGAGCAAACTGCACCAAACAGGGAAAAAGTGACAGGAGGATGGAGCAAACTGAACCAAACAGGGAGCAAGTGACAGAAGGCTGGAGCAAACTGCACCAAACATGGAGGAAGTGACAGGTGGCTGGAGCAAACTGCACCAAACAGGGAAAAAAGTGACAGGAGGATGGAGCAAACTGAACCAAACAGGGAGCAAGTGACAGGAGGCTGGAGCAAACTGCACCAAACAGGAAAAAAGTGACAGGAGGCTGGAGCAAAGTGCACCAAACATGGAGGAAGTGATAGGAGGCTGGTGCAAACTGCACCAAACATGGATGAAGTGACAGGTGGCTGGAGCAAACTGCACCAAACAGGGAAAAAAGTGACAGGAGGATGGAACAAACTGAACCAAACAGGGAGAAAGTGACAGGAGGCTGGAGCAAACTGCACCAAACAGGGAAAAAGTGACAGGAGGCTGGAGCAAACTGCACCAAACATGGAGGAAGTGACAGGTGGATGGAGCGAACTGCACCAAACAGGGAGCAAGTGACAGGAAGCTGGAGCAAATTGCACCAAACAGGGAGCA
>NW_019740657.1:793666-842119 GCF_002891405.2 Cryptotermes secundus
ACCAAACAGGGAGGAAGTGACAGGAGGCTGGAGCAAACTGCACCAAACATGGAGGAAGTGACAGGTGGCTGGAGCAAACTGCACCAAACAGGGAAAAAAGTGACAGGAGGATGGAGCAAACTGAACCAAACAGGGAGCAAGTGACAGGAGGCTGGAGCAAACTGCACCAAACAGGGGAAAAGTGACAGGAGGATGGAGCAAACTGAACAAAACAGGGAGAAAGTGACAGGAGGCTGGAGCAAACTGCACCAAACAGGGAAAAAGTGACAGGAGGCTGGAGGAAACTGCACCAAACATGGAGGAAGTGACAGGTGGCTGGAGGAAACTGAACCAAACAGGGAGCAAGTGACAGGAGGCTGGAGCAAACTGCACCAAACAGGAAAAAAGTGACAGGAGGCTGGAGCAAAGTGCACCAAACATGGAAGAAGTGATAGGCTGGTGCAAACTGCACCAAACATGGATGAAGTGACAGGTGGTTGGAGCAAACTGCACCAAACAGGGAGGAAGTGACAGGAGGCTGAAGCAAACTGCACCAAACAGGGAGCAAGTGACAGGAGGCTGGGGCAAACAGTTCCAAACAGGGAGGAAGTGACAGGAGGCTGGAGCAAACTGCACCAAACAGGGAGCAAGTGACAGGAGGCTGGGGCAAACAGTTCCAAACAGGGAGGAAGTGACAGGTGGCTGGAGCAAACTGCAACAAACTGAGGAAGTGACAGGAGGCTGGAGCAAACTGCACCAAACATGGACGAAGTGACAGGTGGCTGGAGCAAACTGCACGAAACAGAGAGCAAGTGACAGGAGGCTGGAGCAAAGTGCACCAAACAGGGAGCAAGTGACAGGAGGCTGGAGCAAACTGCACCAAACATAGGATGAAGTGACAGGTGGTTGGAGCAGAGTGCATCAAATATGGAGGAAGTGACAGGTGGCTGGAGCAAACTGAACCAAACATGGAGGAAGTGACAGGTGGCTGGAGCAGAGTGCATCAAACAGGCAGGAAGTGGCAGGAGACTGGGGCGAACTGCTCAAGTTTCCTCGCCAAACGTTATTTGAATAATGAAATCAAGGAGGATGGGATTGACGGGGCATACAACACGCACGGGGGAGAAAATGCATACAAAGTACTGGTACCAAAATCTGATGGAAAGACACCACTCAGAAGACCTGCATTTAGAACAGACTATCGCAATGGACCTTGAAGAAACTCTTGGGCAGGGTAAAGATTAGATTCATCGGACTAGTGACGAGCGTTTATGAATAAGGTAAGCAAACTTAAGGCTCCACAGAATGCAGGACATTTCTAAGCAGGAAAATAATTAGCTTCCAGTCTGCTCCAGTGAACTGGCTGCTTAAATACCTGAGAGTCAGTCGGTTGTATCTCAAGTACGTCACAATTACTCCTCGCTTACTACATTTTTTGCTCACTCCGTGGACTGAAGGAACCAACCAGAAATTAGCAGCCATGTTTCAAATTCGAAAGCCAATACATGAAGAGGATATTTGTGCTTACAGAAGCCTCCTAGCGTCAGATACTCTGTGGACGTCACTGGGCGAGACTTCGCTATCTTATTCAACTTTAAGATTCAGAAAAAAAATATAAGGCCAACGGCTCTCGTGTGTGTGTGTGTGTGTGTGTGTATATACGGGAATGCGATTGGTAATCGGCTTTATTGAACAATTGCACACACAACTCGTGATGAGATCTTACAAATCACCGCCACTCATAGACTACTGTTTTCAGTCTGTTACAGTCTCCACTAGCCGTTGCTTGGTAGCTGCTCCCAAATAGTAATAAATATCTGGTCATGAACACCAGATGGGGCTCGACACCAAGACTTTCTGACTGACTGGCCGTCAGTCGCAATGTGACTTTGACGGCGCCAAGGCGAACTGATTGGCAGTAAGCCGCTAGTCGTAAAGTAAATCTGATTTTGACAAACCAGGAAACACTGTGCTAGCGAAGGCAAGCAGCAATTTACTTGATTGGAATGGACTGCTGAAGTCAGTCGTCTGATAACCACAGGGGTTCAGTCGTTGTGAGCTGTAGCTGTGAGAAACTTGTACCCGAGGCGGGGGATAGTTTGGAAACCCAGGGCACGGGGAACGTCAGTCGTTGAAAACCGCTGCAAAGCGACGGCTAGTGAAGACTGTAACAGACTATGAAGACCTAGTGAGTCCTACAGTGATTTGTGAAGCGCAGTATGGAGTTGCATAAGTGTGCAATAAATCCGGTCATCAACCCATACCCGTCCACAGTGACAATAGTTTCAACCCTACAGCTCTTGTGTTGTTAACGTTGCGTTTAGGCTATGTAAGCTCATAATCAATTAGTAAAATGCAAGATGTTCAGTTACTGATAGAATGCAATCACTGACGATCTATGAAATTTCAGAATAGCAGTTGTAATTATTTGTACTGAATGCGAATTTCATTCTACAAAACCTGGCTGAGACTTTGATACCGTTAAGGTAAATATGATGTGGCTTCAAAAACTGGCAAACCATTGCACATGAAACAGAAGTGACGACGTCATTTAAACTCTTAATATAAATCTTGTACGGTAACTGTACCATATAAGGCCCATGTTATGCTTTAAATTGTTGTCACTTTTCGTTCTAGAAAACTGAAATTATGCGTACATATTATCCATTTGATAAAATTTTAGCATTTTAAAAAATATTTCGACTTCAAGCGTTCAGTATTAAAAAATCAGTAATAAAAAACAAAAGTTTACAACTGGAATGTTTCTATTCCAGTACAAGTAAATTAAAACAACCAGAAGAGAGACGTTACTGGCATTTCCCAATTGTATGCTTAACTACAAGAATATATTTATATTGCGACGTATCGACCCACTGCTAGGCAATGGCTCGATAAACACGTTCTCGCGGAGACAGATTCCTGGTAAACAGTACGTTGCTGTGTAATGCGTACAAAAAAATGCGACAATAAAGGATATCCGTTGCCGGGTAACGGGCCAATAAAAACGCATTCTTAAGAAAGTGCTTTCCGTGGGGTTCACCCCGAGACTATACAACGCGGAATTCCAAGTAGGAACCTTCAACCCCGTGTGGAGGCGGGGTCGAATACCTCCACCGTGACCCTGCGAGTCGAAGGAGGCGACGAAATGGGAAGTCTCAAATCTGAGACAGTAAAATATGGTCGCGAGTCCCAAGGGACTCGGACCCGAGGAAGACTGCGCTGTCAAGAGCCAGCAGCACACACAAAAAACAGACCAGTGCTCTCGTCAGAGAGGGCGCCCCACAGAAATAAGACCGCAACTGCCAAACGGTAATAATTAACATCTGGTCATGAGCCCCAGCCGTGGCTCGACACCAAGACTTACTGATTGACTGACTGACTGTCAGTCGCAATGTGACTTGGACTTGGAACCTTCGCTTGTTCCTGATAACCTTGCCGCGGACGGTAAAATCACAGGAAATATTCAATCTGCCAAGCCTTTGCCACATATCAATCAAGGTGAAGACGTACAGAGCTCAGACTGGACTTACGCAATGTCATAACTGTCAACAGTTTGGCCACATCTGGGCTAATTGTAAACAACCTCGACGCTGTTTGTGGTGCGGAGGGGGCCACCTGCATAAGGAATGCCCAGAGAAGGGAAACGCTGCTTCAAACCCAAACATGCTGCAACTGCCGGTCGGCTGAGGGAGACAAGCCACAGCCAGACAACTATCGGGGTTGCAGACACGCCAGGGAAGATCTGCAAAAAAGGAAGGCGAAGAGAACACCGAAAACTGCTACGGAGAGGGTGTTCTCAACGAACCTCGTCAGCCAAGGCGTGTCCTTCGTGGCGGCACTACGAGGCAACGCAGAACAGCGACCACAGGCAAACCCCGCTCCAATGGCTTGCCCTGCGGTAACAAAACAACAAAATTTACCAGCCCCTGCACTGCAGAAAGATACAGGTCAGTCAGTTCAGGCTCCTCATGCAAATATTCAACCTCTCGACAATATGTTGAGAGTTGTGACTGCAGTACAGCAGATCATGACAGAGATCAATGGTGCAGTGTCTGAAGAGGACAAAATAATGGCCATTACAAAAATTGTATTAAATCTCATGAAACAAAATGGCCACTAGAGTTCATAGGCCACTCAAAATCATAGCATTAAATGCGAAACGCATTTGGAGGCAGCGCTATGAGCTCAGTAAACAGCTGCAAGACCTACACGTAGATGTGGCCCTCTTTTCAGAGACACATCTGAAACCTCACGAGAGCTTCTTTCTTCCAAATTACCATATTTATAGAACCGACCACCACTCAGGCAGAAAAGGCGGAACTGCCGTTGCAGTTAGGAAAGGCATTCCCCATAACCATGTAGACCTACCACTCCTTGTTTCAGTAGAAGCGACAGGGGTCTGCATACCAACTGGTAACAGCAAAGTACTGCTTACAGCTGTTTATATATCCCCAGGCAGGGCCTGGAGTGATGCTGACATTGCTGAGCTCTTAAGCTTTAGACGTAAGTCTATTTTGGCAGGTGATCTGAATCATAAGAACCCATTTTGGAATAGCAGAGTTTCAAACCCCTCAGGCTTGAAACTAATGGATTTATTTGATATGAGTTATTTCGAAATCTCCGTGCCACAGTGCCCCACTCATTATTCCCCTGAGGGAAATGGTGACGTGTTAGACATTGTGGTTCACAAAAATATCAGAGTGTCAGATGTCATCGTCTCTGATATTTTGGATTCAGATTACCTACCAATAGTATTTCACATACTGGATCACGTTAAAATTAGGAATCTTTCGGAACCCATTGAAAAATTCACAGATTGGGAGCGGTTTCAAAGCTTCGCCTCTGAGTTAATATCATCTAAAATTGAAATTAAGTTTGGGGGCAGAAGCCGATAAAGCGGTGCGCGACTTTGCAGCCTCTATTGCTTCGGCATATAGGTTGCCCACAAGAAAAGTTACATTTTCGGACATAAACAACGATCTTCCTGGTCTAGGTCGCCTGTTAAAACATAAGCAGAGGCTACGAAAATTGTGGCAAGAAACCAGGGATCCAGCCTGTAAGACGGCACTGAATCGGGTCACAAAATCAATCAGGCGAATGACCCGAAAAAAAGCACTTGAACGGTGGGAAACAAAAATAGGTAACGCTGAAGTCACACCTCAGGGTATATGGCCAATTGCGAAATCCCTCCTAAAGAGGGATGGGCTAAGGGCACCAACTGCTATTCATGGTGCTGTAGGCCTTAAATTTCACCCATTCGAAAAAGCCAGTGCAATTGCTGATTGTTTGGAAAATCAGTTCACGGCACACAATCTGTGCGACGATACCCATGAACGGCGAGTGGAGGATCGAGTTCAAGCTCTGCTCGAAACCGTAAACAAACCCCCTCAAAGGATCAGACCATGTGACGTACAGAAATTAATTAAATCCATGAAATTAAACACGGCCTGTGGAAGTGACGGCATCCCAAATGAATGCCTGAGGCAACTTCCCAGGCGACCATTGGTTCACCTAACTCATTTATTTAATCATTGTCTTGGGCTCCCTCATTTTCCAAGTACTTGGAAGGTAGCAAAAGTAATAACTTTACCCAAACCCGGTAAAGACCCGAAATTTCCTCAAAATTTAAGTCCGATCAGCCTCCTGTCCGCGACAGGAAAACTATTCGAAAAAGCAATTTTGAAATTCCTCCGTAAACATATTGAAGAAAGAGGCCTGCTCAACGCAAGCCAGTTTGGTTTTCGTGCATGTCACAGCAAGACACTGCAATGTATGAGGCTGGCGGACCACGTGACCCTTAATTTCAGCAACAAAATGTCTACGGCTGCGGTGTTCTTGGACACCGAAAAAGCCTTTCATACCACGTGGCACTCGGGCTTGCTGTATAAGTTGTCAAAACTGGAATTCTCTAACTCTTTGACCAAGCTCACTGGGTCCTTTCTTTCTCAACGTAAAGTCAGGGTTTCGGTTGAAGGCGAAATGCAAGCAGAGGTGCCACAAGGTTCTGTTCTGTCCCCTACCCTTTTCAATTTGTACATAAATGATGCCCCCCAGACACATGGTGTTCGCATGGCCCTTTTGCGGACGACACCTTTCTGTATGCGACAGATCACAAGGAGGATTTTATTGTTACAAAACTCCAGCGCTGTCTCAGCTCAATGGAGACCTGGTGTGAGCGCTGGAATATAAAATGAATTAATGAAGATAAGACTCCGGGGGTCTACTTCTCTCGTAGTCGTCGACCGCCTGAGTCTTATATCACTCTAAATGGACGAAATATTTCTATCTAGGTGTAATCTTCGATAAGAGAGTTACATGGAGAGTGCACATAGAAATGATCGAAGCCAAGGCCTTCACAACATTCATTAGAGTGTATTCCCTATTCAAAAGTGAGCGATTGAGCGCTAACATTAAAATGACCCTCCATAAAGCTCTTATTAGATCCGTAATGACTTATGCTAGTCCCGCCTGGGAGTTTGCGGCAGACACTCATCTAGTGAAATTGCAGCGCCTGCAAAACAAGGTTCTCCGCACCATTGGCAATTTTCCAAGGCGCACACCGGTCCGCGATTTGCACATGGCATTTAAAATCCCTTACGTTTATGACTATATAACAAAATTATGCAGGAAACAAGCAGAAGTCATACAAAATCATGAAAATGAGAATGTTCGCAACATCGGACAAGGCGAAGCCCGACACAGAAAGTATAAGAGGCTTAAACTTGGCGGCGGTCAGGCATACGACCGTTCAAGTGACTAGACTGCCGTGGTAGCGAATACTACTAGAAATAGGGCATAATCTGCTGTACTGAGCCTGGATTGACAGAGGCCTTGTATATATTGTACATATGAATAGGAATTAAGATTAAATTTGTAAATATATGTAAATACTGACAATGGACTTACTAACACAGACTATGACTGACAAATAACAGACCCAACCTCTCATCAGAGAGGGCGCCCCAAATGAACAGGACAGTAACTTTCATATAAGAAAAAATATATGGTCATGGGCCCCAGTCGGGGCTAGACACCAAGACAGACAGACTGACGGATCGTCAGTCGCAATGTGACTCGGACTTGGAGCAGTCAGTCGGGGGTCGAATACCTCCACCGTGACCCTGCGAGTCGTAGGAGGCGACAAAAAGGGAAGTCTCAAATCTGCGACAGTAAAATATGGTCGCAAGTCCCAAGGGACTCGGACCCGAGAAAGACCGCGCTGGCAAGGGCCAGCAGCATATACAAAAGACAGACCCGACCTCTCGTCAGAGAGGGCGCCCCAAATGAACAGGACAGTAACTTTCATATAAGAAAAAAAAATCTGGTCATGAGCCCCAGATGGGGCTCGACACCAAGACTCATTGACTGACTGACCGTCAGTCGCAATGTGACTTTGCCTCGACCAGTCAGTCATATAGTAACTCTGACTCTGATTCTGTTGAGGCACGCCCCGTGTGGAGGCGGGGTCGAATACCTCCACCGTGACCCTCCGAGTTGTAGGAGGCGACGAAAAGGGAAGTCTCCAATCTGAGATAGTAAAATATGGTCGCAAGTCCCAAGGGACTCGGACCCGAGAAAGACCGCGCTGGCAAGGGCCAGCAGCATATACAAAAGACAGACCCGACCTCTCGTCAGAGAGGGCGCCCCAAATGAACAGGACAGTAACTTTCATATAAGAAAAAAAAATCTGGTCATGAGCCCCAGATGGGGCTCGACACCAAGACTCATTGACTGACTGACCGTCAGTCGCAATGTGACTTTGCCTCGACCAGTCAGTCATATAGTAACTCTGACTCTGATTCTGTTGAGGCACGCCCCGTGTGGAGGCGGGGTCGAATACCTCCACCGTGACCCTCCGAGTTGTAGGAGGCGACGAAAAGGGAAGTCTCCAATCTGAGATAGTAAAATATGGTCGCAAGTCCCAAGGGACTCGGACCCGAGAAAGACCGCGCTGGCAAGGGCCAGCAGCATATACAAAAGACAGACCCGACCTCTCGTCAGAGAGGGCGCCCCAAATGAACAGGACAGTAACTTTCATATAAGAAAAAAAAATCTGGTCATGAGCCCCAGATGGGGCTCGACACCAAGACTCATTGACTGACTGACCGTCAGTCGCAATGTGACTTTGCCTCGACCAGTCAGTCATATAGTAACTCTGACTCTGATTCTGTTGAGGCACGCCCCGTGTGGAGGCGGGGTCGAATACCTCCACCGTGACCCTCCGAGTTGTAGGAGGCGACGAAAAGGGAAGTCTCCAATCTGAGATAGTAAAATATGATCGCGAGTCCCAAGGGACTCGGACCCGAGAAAGACCGCGCTGGCAAGGACCAGCAGCATATGTAAAAGACAAACCCGTCCTCTCGTCAGAGAGGGCGCCCAACAAAAATTAGACCATAACTGTCAAACAGTAATAATTAATATCTGGTCATGAGCCCTAGATGGGGCTCGACACCAAGACTAACTGACTAACTGACCGTCAGTCGCAATGTGACTTTGACTTTGAGCAGTCAGTCGGAGGATAACTGAAGGAATACAAATGAGTATAGTGCAGTTAGCCTGTGAGAAGAAGACTTATGTGTATTTTAGTTACAGTGAGACTGTAATAAATCCGTTGCCAGGATACGACTAGTGAAGACTGAGAAGACTTAGCGTGTCCTAGTGATTTGTGAAGAGGATAGCTTAGCGAAAGCACTATAATTGATTGTGATACTGTAAAAGGTGTTAAGAAATTCATTCATCCAATCCAGAACCCGTTGCTATTGGTCACGGAGCCATAAACACGTGACAGTGTATCTTACAGAACCAATGTCAAGAAACAACAATGCAAATAACTAACATAATCGAAAATAACATGGTAAGTTGAAGACAAATCTTACCGCAAAACTGTTAAACATATCTTTTAGTAAATTGTATATAGAAGGGAAACAAACTGAAAAAGAACATTTTATTGTTTTCAGACTAGTGATGAAATGAACGATAAAATATTATTTTGAACGCTAAACTATATACGCTATTAACTCATAACAGAAAGACACGTTAAAGAGTTCTATGTTCTGGGATATAACGCCGCGTAGTCCGTTAAAAATCAACAGACGTTTCGGAGTAACATGTCTCTATATTCAGGATCCAAAAAAATAAACAGAGTAGGTTGCAAGCAGAGCTGCTGAAGTTGGAGGCGACATATTCCTCTGAAACGGAGATCGATTTTCAAAAAAACTATACGGCGTTATATCTTAGAGAAGATAGAGCTGTTCATAACCACCGCTGTGAGAACCTCAAATCCTACACAGAAATACGTGTTGTTTATCATTCTCAGCAGTTAAGATTGCACTCTTTGTGAGTGCATACCTTTATACACTTCGTTAACCATGCAGGATTAACATTCTTCTTCTGTATTCTGGTTCGTCCTAGCTCCTGTGATTTGACTTCCTTCCTAGTTTGAGGAAACAGTGGACCTTAGAACAGCGGATAGTTTTCCCCGGTACTTTCAATAATGTAACGGATTTGATCAACGCGTTGCGACGCAATTGCTCTGTAAAAACAGTCCACCTTGCAACAGTAGATGAGGCTGTTTTCTATGTCGTCCGGACCAATGAACTCGCAGTCTGACATGTGACACGTGTTTTCTGTGTGGTCTGCGACATGCAACAATAGAGGAGCTGTGATTTCTGTGCGTGGCCCGTGCTAGGAGGATACAAGAGAATACGGAAATGGGCATTGAGTGGACTTGAGTTCCGAAGTTCCAAGGGAACAGCAGTGTGGCCAGAAGAAGAATTGGACTTGGTGTGTGACGTTACATGCGATGTACGAGTAGTACATCGATATTGGGAGTGTGTAATTTAGTGAGGCCTTTATAGTTCCTGTGATATAAATCCCTTGCCATGAAACGGGTAGTGAAGACTAGTGGAAAGAGACTGAGAAGAATAGTGTGGAGTGATTGTAAATTGTGTAAATTGTTGAAAGTTTAATAATTATTTGATGTTACGCCCTGTAAGTGGTTAATAAACACAATTACTATTCAGAACCCCGCCTCTAGTCACTAATACACGTGACAAAACTGTTGAATCTATTCCCCTCAGTACCTGGCGATTTTCGGCATGATTTACGAAAAAATAACAATTTGAAAACTACTGTGGATTTTGCGATTATGCCTAGATGTTATGGAACATTCTTTCTCCTACGCAAATGTGTCACGATAATTACATCGCGGAAACTGTTGTCAGGATGCGAAAACTGCAATACAATTCTTTTTTTGTTTCCATCTTTGCAGACATTCATTCGCTAATTGCTGACAATCTTCTTTTCAATTGCTCTGAGATCCAATAAATCCCGCCGTGTAAGGAAAACAGTAGTACAGAAAGCAGTCCCATCAAACAACAAAAGCGCTCCATCCAATTTCTCGTCCCATAACGTCCATATCTCAGTCTGAAGAAACAGACAACTGAACAAAACCTTCTTGGGAACAAGGATGGGACTTGTTTTTAAAATGTTTCTTTCCACCCATGTTACAGGTAAAGAGTTATTCAACCTGTCCACATTCTCTTTATGGTGCGAAATAAAGATATGACTGATTACTGCCTACACAGACGGCACAGAAACAATAAAAATATTAATAAAAATCGTCCTTAGCGAAACAGACTTCGTAATGCCATGTGGTCCTCCCAACCTGCTCACCATGAAATTAATGCAAACACGCACTAACTGATAGTCCCACCGATGCTACGCTCATTTCACTATGTACATCTAGTAGAGACGGAGGAGGCCTTCTTAAACGTCGGGCCGTATTAGGGTGCAATTACCTTATTTGCGACGATGATGGTAAATGTAAAGCTATCCCTGTGACACAGCATGGAGGCTCATAGGGTTGTGAGACGTGGGGGCTCCCACATTTTCTAGACAACAGGCTCACAGATGTCTGTGAGTTTGTCAGCCTTAAGCCCCGGCCGCCCTTTACCCCAAGAAATATTCCTGGTACTCATTTCTGTTAGAGACTGAGTCGACCACAGGGCCATAGTACGTCTGGAAATATTAGGTCAATTGAAAAATCCAATGACCTAATAAGGAATAGAACCCGCGACGTTCCGGCTTGTAACTGCGCTTCTGCCCCGCCTGTTGTAATACATGAAGTGAAATTAGTATAATCTGGTGCATATGGAATCAGTGACTGTTATCGCTTAAATTAAATTCAGGATGGTACGTCACATCTATTGAAAACAACCCGGAGATTGGATTACGCTGGTCATGATAGAGAAATAAAACACCAGTAGCTAGGGCCAGCAAGCGTCCGTAAGACTCAAAAGTTGCAGAGTGTTTCTCTAGGACACCACCCCCCCATTAGGAACTGCTCCCGGAATTCATGCTTGACTGGTCGTATTAAGGCATCACAACACAACACGTCTTTACATTCTTAATACTCTCAAAGTTTAAAATTGCAAAATTCCCACACTACAAAATGTAAACTCGAGTTAGGCTCATATACGAATCTGCTAATTTCTTTCACAAACTTAAAATGCCACAGAATATTAGAAAGTAACTTAAAGCTGTCCCCGTGCTTAATTAAATAACGAATTAAACGCTACAACATGAAGACGTATGGAGGAGTGCAGGTATAGATATCTCCACCAATCATGACCTCGGCACTAGACGGAGGTGAGTGGTCACTTTCACGCCCCGGTACCCCTTGGATAGGATGGGTGGTCCCCGGATCCAGCGTGAACGCTATGGAGAAGAGAAAAATCTCTTGCCCCTACCTGGAAACGAACACCGGCCGTCCAGAACATAGCCCATTGCCCTACAGGCTGAGCTATCCAATATCTTCTTCAGCCTTTCAGATACATTAGAGCAACTGATTATGAATGTTACGTTGGTTTTCAGTTTACGCTCAAAAAGCCAGAACAATTATTTGGCACAGTCTGGTTTCCATTTAGATGGATTCCTTCTCTCTCTGAATTCCTCGGGAGGAGGCTCTCGCCCTGTAAGGAGGTCACTTCACAATAGTTTGGAGGGGAAACAAAAACGTTAACAATTACATCCGACTGTACAATGCTGCAGTACAGAGTGCAGAGTTAGTGAATAATAAACAACGGATCATATCTTCGTACGCAACATCGGACAGAGCTCTTTCCTGGACAATGAAGAGCATATACGAGGACTCACAATAAAGTTCACGAACTCATCGCGGTGAAAGTGCTACATACCACATTCCTGAATATCACTGTCGTCGCCTTCAAAGTACTCCCTTTGAGAAGCTGTGCACGGATGGCAGCGCCAAGTCTACCCTGCAAAACGATTTGGGAAGTGGTTTTGTGACACGCCATAACACACTCAAATAATAATAGACGCCACTCAGAAAGAGACTACCACAGATCAAGAACAACACAGCTTTGAAACGCTGATATGCCAACGTCATCAAACCATACCGAGGTTTCTGTCCACTGCTGCCACGGCAAGCACACGTGACGAGTTCGTGAACTTTATTGTCAGACCACGTACGTCCTGCTGTATCATTGATAGTCACTGACTCTTTAAGTAGTAATCAATGTGATGTCAATCCCTTGCAGTCTTGGGTTACTTTACCCGTCTATCTGTGGCTCTACAATTCTTGTGGACCTTGGCCGCTTTTTCAGTTTCTTACTCCATACACAGTTGTCGGTTATTTTACTGCGAGGAAACTCTAGTGGGCAGATTACAGTGGCCGACCGCGTGGTCTAAGCCATGAACTGTCTTCGTTTATTCTGGGTTTATGTTGTTCTCTGTGTAGGTAGCGGCCTTGCGACGGGCTGATCCCCGGTCTGAGGAGATATACAGGTTGCGTAAAAGAGATCAAGAAACTGAAAAACGGCCAAGGCCCAACAAAGAGCTGTAGAGCCACAGATAGACAGACAGGCAGATATACAGACAGACAGACAGACAGATAGATATATAAGAAACTCTAGTGAGTGCAAGTCTTGCTCGCGGGATTCACACAGAATCCAGGGACGCGTGCAGAAATGTTTTGCTTTATGTAAATCGATTTTTTTGAACAACGTGTAACGGCGCAGGTAATCTGATTACCCTTTTAATTCGAAAGCGTCTGTCTGTCCGGATTCATACACAATTAGATGTACAGAACATTACAGTGGATGTTCAATTTTATACGAGAGAGGAGGATTAATATTTCAGACGACAGCACACAGACGGAACGGTCTGCAATAAGAGCATAAGCTCATCCCTTTCAACCTTGCGATCAGACTGCGCTTCCAAACGTAGAATTAAACCGACATGAAATAAATGTTATCTCCGCTACGCGAAAATACAGACGAAATGAATTCAAAATGAGGCGAATCTGTGTTGACAGATATGTTTATTTGTTGTGAACAATATACAGGCTGCCCCCAAATCAGATAACTGGTTCGTAAAATGTATACAAAATAAGTTACAAACATCTTTATTACTCATCGAATTTACAAGAATTGTTCCAAATGAGAATCTCCATGTTCAGCGCTCAACTCACAACGCTGTGGTACCGTATAAAGATATACCGGTATGTTTAAATCTGAACATTTCCGTTAGTGTAAGAGAATGTATTAGCTTAACTCACTTTTGGATAGGCACTCACTAGATGTACATGTTTCCGATCCCTTTAATGCATATTACGTGGCACTTTTGTATTAAGGGCCTCCAGAGAGCAGACCTTGAAGCTGTGAAGTGCACCTTCAACCTTTTTTTGGAGCCCGAAGTTTATTATAGTGATCACACCACTGAACCCAATTTTGAATAAGTATTCTAGCCTACAACCTCACACCCTTCAGCCTTAAGATCTATTTTAATATTATCCTCTCGGCTACATCTCAGTCCCCCAAGCGGCCTCGTCCCTTCAATTTAAAAAAGGTAAAAATTTCCTTATGCTTAATTAAGCATTATGTCATGAAGACATACGAGGGAGTGGAGATACAGCTTCACCTTTCTTGACTTCGGCATTAGATGAAGGTGAGTGGTCAGCTTCACGCCTCCGCCGCTCTACCCCCGGGGGAAAGAGTCCTCGTTACCCACTGGATAGGAGTATGGGTGAGCCCAAGAGTCGGTCTGAGAGCTACGGAGAAGAGAAAAATCTTGAACTGCCGGGAACTGAACCCGGACCATCCAGCCCGTAGTCCGTCGCTACACCGACTCCTTCCCTTACACTTCACCAAAATTATATATGGTATTTCGCATAACCTGGACGTGTGCAACATGTCCAGCCAATCATATCCTCTCTGACTTGATGCTTTAAATACATATCGGTACAAAGAACAAAGCACCAAGCCGTTCGGTGTGCAGTTTCTTCAATCCTCCTGTCACTTTCTCTTTCTCAGACCCAAATATTCTCAACATTTTGTTCTCAAACACAGGGACCGGCAACTGAGGGTGTCGTGAAACAAGACCTCGAGGTGTGTATTCTTGCCACGTCACTTTACTCTTCCAGGTAACTACAATTCAACGTAACTACAACACAAAATGTTGAACTGGTCGTTTCACAGTTGCTCCGTCGTATTGTCAACTCTCACTATACTGTAGAACTGTTGAACTCTCCCCACCCTGGTCATTTCAAAGGGATGACTGGACGACTGATTCTTGTAGTGTCTGATTGTCGAAAGGTAACAGTCCTGATCTGGTTGTCTCTTCCTGGACACAGTTCTTCAATCCTAGCCTTCTTCCACGTGTGTCTCGGCTGTTTTTCTTCTTGCAAGAGAACGATATCTCCTATCTTGAATTTAGGTCCGTGTAGGGGTGGCCGCCTACCCTCGTGATAGTTCCTCAATTGTAGGAGGTACTCCTCCTGCCATCGTCGCCAAAGATCCTGAGTGAGCTTCTGACTTTGTCAGAATGCCTTGGTCAGCATTTTTTCCCCTGTTGGTTCTGGGCCGTCTGGGAGAGTTGTCAGTTTTCCACCGTTGAGAAAATGTGAGGGTGTCAAAGTCCTGTTGTCATCTTGGATTACGGGTCGCGAGTTCAGGGCGGTTTCAGTGCTTGTCAAGACAGTACAGAGTCGCACGTCGTACAATAAACTTCCAACGTATTCCGTTCTGCGCGAAGTTTTGGTGTGCTTTATCGGCAGAAATGGATGTCCAGAGTTCGATATATTCTCTATTTGCCGCGTGAAATGTCTGAGCGTAATCTGTGTAGATTGTGTGCGGCAGGCCACGTCTGCCTATGAACCTCTGAAAAGCTAATAGGAATTTATCGTTTGTAGTATCCATGCAAAGTTCTAGGTGTATGGCTCGTGTTGTCGTACAAGTGAAAAGTGTAATATAACATTTACTTGAGCCATCCCCTACCTTGACATAGAGTGGTCCCGCAAAATCGATACCGGTAACAGCGAATGGCTTAAGGGGTGTTATCCTTTCCGTTGGTAATGGTGCTTCGATTTGTTAGCCAAAGGGAATTTTTGCGATTTTGCAGGGAAGACATGTATTCAGTACCCTTTTAATTGTCTGGCGGGCGCGGAGTATCCAAAACTCATCACGTAGTTCCGCCAGGACGATGCGAACTTCCAAATGATGGAGACGCATGTGTGTCTGTCTGACAAGCAACTGGTGAGATCTTCCAACATGTTGAATGATCATGACGCTTTCGTGTAGTTTATTTTATAACGCTGTCAGCGTTTAGACTGTACAGCGTTCCATGTTAGGATGACTGAAGATTAAATTGCAATGGATCTGGAAGGAAGTGGTCATTGTTTAATGGGGATACTATAGTCGGTCAGAATAGCCCGTATTCCGGTAGATTTGAACCTAGCATTTCCTGATACAAGTCAAACGTTACTGTTACACCAAGCTGCCAAGAAATCTGTGTGGAGCTAATGAGGATACAAGTACGTGTATCTGTCTGTCTATCAGTGGCTTTACAGCACCTTATTGGGCCTTGGCCGCCTTTTCAGTTTCTTAATCCTACACACAGTCGGTGTAGTGGGTCTGGAACGGGGTCCACTCAGCCTCGTGAGGATAATTGAGGAGCTATTTCAAGGAAACAGCAGCTCCGGTCTAGAAAACCGAAAATAAAGGCCGTGGGGATCCGTTGGGCTGACCGCGCGACACACACTATCCGCTAAAGTTGGCACTAACTTCGGCGACAAGCGGCGGTAGCTCGGTCGGTATACTTCGCTTGCTGACTAGAAATTACGGAGTTTATGTTTGTTTATTTGTTTTTTATACTCAGTCGGAAGGACTCCTTCAACGGGGCATCAGCCTGTTGCAAGGTCGCTACCGACACACAGAACAACACAAACACAAAATAAACGCACACAGATATCACAATTCCTCGAGTGGGATTCGAATACACGATCCCAGAGCTCGAGCGAGCGAAGACAGTTCATGCCTAAGACGGCGCGGTCACTGTCATTGGTAGGTAGAAGTACGTATGCTTTCTTAATTGTATTGTTTTTGTGAGTGGAATAGTGCTGTTTCATAAGTTAAAACTCACAGGGACTACCAGTAATTAAATATTAACCCTTTCATCTACACAAACTATACAAATGTAGTTCATACCTCACAGGAAACACATTACGTTCCCCGCTACAAAGCCCAGCAGCTTAATGACGTTTAGGAAAACAATCGCTGCTTATTGTTGGAACCATACAAAACACACAAATACACTGTGGGCAGAATGCAGAGTTCCAGCATGTTAAAGCAAGAGGTACATTTTAGTAACCACTAGGCTTTACACATGTTTACAGGGTTAAGCAGGTGGATAACACTGATGCATGACCTCTTTCCTAAACACAGTTCGCGAAACAAACCCAAAGAGACCGGCACTGCAGTCATGACGCTGCTGCACAAATGTAGGGCAGACAACTGATTCGAAACAAGATTAAGTCAAGCTATTCAGTTGCCGCAACAGCTATAGGCCCTGTTGCAATCTAGGTCATAACCCATTTCTCTCAGACACATTTTTGGTGGCCAGCTCATCTTGCTTTATTGGGGGGGGGGGGCAGGCTTATGATAACATGCCAATTCATGTGAGCATCTCCGTTCTGTAGTCGTACAGGTCAGTGGATCGTACCCAGACTATTTCCCTCACGCAGTGAAGACACTACAACATCCTGTATAGGATGTTCGTAAATGATTGATACACTTTTGTTTTACCAAGGTATTATTTTTTCTATTGCTAGTGGGGTGGGACTAAGTCCCTTGTACTGCGGCCACTTCTGGCCTATTGTACCAGCCCCAGATGATAGGTGAGGGTGATTGTGGAGCAACTGGTGGAATGAAGATTGGCAGGGGAAACCGAAGTACTCGGAGAAAACCCCAGCGCCATTTTGTCCCCCACAAATCACACTTGACCAGACACGGGATCGAACCCGGGCCGCCGCGGTGGGAATCCAGCGACTAACCGCCTGAGCTATGGCGCGGCCTTTTACCAAGGTAAGTATTACAGCTATACAGTTGTAACTAGAGCCATTTAAATGACAAACTCTGAAAGCTTTACTTGCCCTAAAGAATTTCAATGTGAGCTCCATTCGTGACCCGACGAATGTCCAGTCTGTAATCCAGCTCATCCCACGCTCTGACACGTCCCCGTGAATTGTCTGGACAGTCGCGGTTATTCTCAACTTTAATTCATCAATATCCAATGGCAGACGTGTCATAAACATGTTTCCTTTAAATAACCCTACACAAAGAAGTCACATGGCCCGCTGAACACTGGTGCACGAATTTGTTTTCGCGTACTCAATCACGCAAAAGCGCTTCTCTATGGGAGACGTCATTTCTGATAATAGCGGAGCCTGTGGGTAAAGAGAGGTAATATGGAGATATACCGCCAATTCTGAAATCTCTGAGAATTTGACTTTCCGCTGATACCGGTTATATGTGGGTATGCTTTGCAGTTTCCTAGTATTTTATCCCCGAAAGTGTATCAATCATTTACGGACACCCTGTTTTTCGTTTTGGGTGTTCTCTGTAAAGCCCACATGGGTACCTCTCAACTTCAGGCGCAAGGCAGCAGCTCCTCGAGGCCCCCCAATTCTAAAGGAGAACGCTGGTTGTTCGTCAATAATCGCGTTTGCCTCACTGTCGATGGCTGATTAAAAGTAAGTAAAGTTGCCCTTGTGCCTAACTAATTAAGCACTATGCCATGAAGGAGTATGGGGGAGTCGATGTATAGATCCATATTTTCTGGACCTCGGCACTAGCTGCAGGTGTAATCAGCTTCACGTTCCTGTCGCTTTACTCCCGGAGAAAGAACCCCCGGTACCCACTGGATAGGAAGTTGGGTGGACCTCACATTTCATAAACAATTTTATTTTGTTGCTTCGGGTTTCAAAATTATAGGTTACGAAAACCGCTATAATAATTTAGAATTACCCCCATACCCTCTCAGAAGGCATGTACAGAGGTCGATATTTATTTCCTAATTTGTCAAACTGTGAAGAACTTATAATCTTATGTGGTCGACATCATTACTACCCGAGCATACAATATCTTTATTAATGCAATGAGTATAATCAGTTACAGACATATTCATTCATGGCGGTATTTGAATTAGTGACGTAATGCCCAGAAGTGGTTTCTGAACAACGTCCACGTTAAAGTCTTAATGTGCATGAATGTCCTTTATTATAACAAACATTTAAACCTCGTTTTCTCTCACTCATTCTCCGCCGTCTTTAAATGCAACTTAAAAATGTTCACAATCTCTCTTTAATTTAAAACAGCATTAAAATCACATCAATTGCTACATGTCTCGGTCTTACTTGGCCACTGAAACCCGTCGCACAGGGGATATACGTCCAACCAGTGAGAACACAGCACGTCCGAGGTGGCACAAACATGGACGCCGCAAAAGGAAAATAACGCGGAATGGAGGAGCGTTTCGTTCTCAATCACCTTTTAGTGTGAACAACAATATGCAATAACAAGAAAGTACACTCACTTAAGATCTAGTGCAGTGTGATGGTCTCAAGAAGTGAAGAACTGCCTGAAGATGGCCAAGTAGGGGCGAAACATGTAGTAATTGATGTGATTTTAATGTTATTTCAAATTAAAGAGAAATTGTGAACATTTTTAAGTTGAATTTAAAGACTGAGATGAATGAGTGAGTGACACATCAGTGCAACAGGATGTTCAAATATAATATGACTCATTACCTATTCTAAATGAGCCGGGATAGCTCAGTCGGTAAAGCAAATGGCTGCGGGCTGGACGACCAAGGGGTCGGAGGTCAAGTCCAGGTAGGGTCAAGAATTTTCTCCTCTCCGCTTCGTTCAGACCGACTCCGGGGTCCACCCAGCCTCCTATCCAATGGGTGCCGGGGGTTTTTTCTCCGGGAGTAAAGCGACAGGAGCGTGAAGCTGACCACTCACCTCCAGCTATTGCAGAGAATGTGGATCTATACATCCACTCCCCCTACGCCTTGTAGCAGTGCTTAATTAGCTAATCACATGGACAACTTTATCTTTCTTTTTTTATTTCCTTGGCACTACAGCCCCAGTGGGCTTAGGCCTACCTCCACGAACTTCTCCGTTCACTTCGGTTTTTCTAGATCTTACACATTCGGTAGGACTCCTTGGGCGCGTGATCAGCTCGTCGCAAGGCCTCTACCTGTACACAAACACAGAAAAACGCACACACACATCCACGCCCTGAGTGGGATTCGAATCCACGATCCCAGTTTCCAAGCGAGCGAAGGCAGTACATGCCTTAGACCGCTCGGCTACCGTGACTGGCCAACTTTACCTTTATCTCTTCTGAATTTTTATTTCTAATGTTGCATCTTGTTGCAGATGGTATTAGAATTTTATTTTTGTTTGCCGTCCACCATGCAACGACCGCCTCTGTGGTCCAGTGGTCAGAGTTCCTGGCTACAGTGCCAGAGGTCCGGGTTCGATTCAAGGCACTACCAGATTTTCTGAGAAATAGTGGGTCTGGAACGGGGGCCACTGAGCCTCGTGAGGATAACTGAAGAGCTACATGTTTCGGCATACTGGGCCGTTATCAGGTGAGTTTCTGTACCTTCCGCGCTCCTGAGATCGGGGTTTCAAAATGAAGTGAATGAGCTTTGTCTCTGTATCGTGTAATGCTAAATTGTGTGTTTCCTTCTCATTGGACACCTTTAAGCTGTATATTGTTAAAGCGAGTAAATATGTGTTTACTTTCCCGTATGCATTTGACGACGGCCAAAACATGTATTGCTGTGACAACTTTTGAAAGGATTTAATTTTACATCTTGATATTGTTGTATGGTGGATGGTAAACAAAACCGAAAATTCTGCTTATATTTTAAGTTGTATTTGTATTTAGCCCAATTAAGATTTCTGTGAAAACAGACAGCGTAAAACACAAATATGATTCTTTGAGTAGTATATTCGGATTATCATTTCTTTCGGTAAGCCTCTTTCTAGTAGCCATGTAACAAAACTTAACTGAGATAGAGTAAATCGGAAAGCCATACCAAGCCTGAGGCTTGATGAATCTGTATTTCGTACGAACATCATCCGAGTATCGAGCAATACTCCACCACCTGTATGTTCGAGGAAAAATCTAATACAATGTTTTTTTATTGCTAGAGGGGTGGGACTAAGTCCCTTGTACTGCGGCCACTTCTGGCCTATTGTACCAGACCCAGATGATAGGTGAGGGTGATTGTTGAGCAATTGGTGGAATGAAAATTGGCAGGAGAAAGCGAAGTACTCGGAGAAACCTGGCCCAGCGCCACTTCGTCCAGCACAAATCCCACTTGACCAGACCCGGGATGTAACCCGAGCCGCCGCGGTGGGAAGCCAGCGACTAGACGCTTGAGCTATGGCGCGGCCTCTGGGTGTATGTAACACACAGTCTCCTTAGGAAATAAACGAGCTATACTTGGATGGTAACCTGCGTTTTATTTGATTTTGACAAAACCAGATTGAAAATATTAGACACACTCATTATCTTTTCTTTTCCTTGGCAATAGAGCCCCAGTGGGCCTAGGCCTACCTCCATGAGCTTCTCCGATCACCTCATTATCTTTTAGTTACACCAGATTTGTAAACATAAATCTTGCAATCTTCGGAATACTAACATTCATTCATATGCTTTTCTATGACAATGCGACCTGTCGTTATAAAGACGGCTGTCAAGACGGTGCACATACTCCAACACGTCAGTGACATTAAAACATATGTTCTACACTTCACGGCATAAATACAGTTTTCTAGGTAATTTAAATATAATTTGGCAGCTGAGGGAATATTATTTGGGTGAGGAAACGTATCGCTCTTATACACAAGTGTCTTAAATGTCAAAAAGGAAGAAAAATTACTAGTTCGCCATTTGTTTTCAGACACTGTACAACACAGGAGTTCAGGCCTATCCGTAACTATAAATATTTAATGAGCTTAAACACGCCAGCAGTACACCGCAGCAAACATTTAATAACCAGTTTTAGCTGTTGGACGCCAGTAAATAGCAGGAAGGTATTTTAAAGGCTTCATTTTATTCCTTGCTGGAAATACACGCAAAACCACTTAGGATCATGATTCATGGTTTCTGTGCTCCGCAGAGGGATGCAATTACGAATACTTTTGCATATTTAAAAACTTGATGTATATAGCTCATAACAGAGCATACTTTAAGACCAATTTTTCAGATTGAATGTTCTCATGGTTTAACTATTCAGATAACTGTCGTAGCACACCGCTAGTAAGGAGGCTGGTCTAGAAGCAAACACGGAGAAAACTAAGTATATGTTGCTCTCTCGTCAACAAAATGCAGGGCAAAAGCATGACATAAAGATAGAAAACAGGTGTTTTGAAAATGTGGCACAGTTCATATATTTGGGAATGACGATAACAAATCTTAACCTGATTCAGGAGGAAATTAAGAGGAGACTGAACTCCGGCAATGCTTGCTACCATTCAGTCCAGAACCTTTTGTCTTCTCGTCTGCTGCATAAAAACATAACAGAATATAACAAATTATAATCTTGTCTGTGGTTCTGTATGGTTATGAAACTTGGTCTTTGACATTAAGGGAGGAACATAGACTGAGGGTGTTTGAGAACAGGGTGCTGAGGAGAATATTTGGCCCGAAGAGGGACGAAGTGATAGGAAGTTGGAGAAAACTGCATAATGAGGAGCTTCATAAATTGAACTCTTTTCCAGGTATAATTAGAATGATCAAGTCAAGGAGGATGAGATGGGCAGGGTACATGGAACGAATGGGGAGAGAGGAATCCATATAGGATATTGGTGGGGAAGCCAGAAGGAAAGAGGCCACTAGGAAGAACAAGACGTAGGTGGGTGGACAATATCAAAATGAATCTTAGAGAGGTATGATGGGGTGGTATGGATTGGAATGATCTGGCTCAGGATAGGGACCAGTGGAGGACTCTTGTGAGCACGGTAATGAACATTCGGGCCCCATAAAATGCTGGGAAGTTCTTGAGTAGCTGCATAATTGGCGACTTCTCAAGAAGGACTCAGTTCTGTGAGCGAGTGAGTCGCAGCAGACCAACAGGACTACAGAACAATCAATCCACGTGCGATACCATTAGTCGGTATTACAGAATGGGAATATGTGTTTTAAGATTTCGAAATAATGAAGACGTGGGATTTTGGTCATTAAAGTGAGAAATTCTGCCTCTACGAATTTCGACGGATAATGTGCAGTTTGCTTTCATACTTTTCTAGCAATAAATTGCATCACAGTTTTGTAACATAAGAGATTTTAACTTTTGGGGGGGGGGCAGTTTCAAACTCACTTAAGCGTAACAGAAGCTTGAAGTAAGCAAGAAACACATGTGCTCTGAAAACGAATTTATTTCGACTTCACGCGGGATATATCAGTACTGGGGCACGGGGTAGCGTAGTTGGTTGAGGTATTATGCTACAATTCGGAAAGTCGTAGATTTGATTCCCGATGAGGTCACTGGATTTTTCAATTGACCTAATCTTTCCAGCCGCACTATGGCCCTGGGGTCGGCTCAACCTCTAACAGAAATGAGTACCAGGTATATTCCTTGGGGTAAAGGGCGGCCTGCGCGTAATTTTGACAACCTCACCGCCATGTGTGAGCCGATTGTCTATAAAATATGGAAGCCTCGACGTCTCACAATCCTATGGGCCTTCACGGCCTGTTACAGGGATAGCTTTACCTTTACTTGTGGTACTACTGCTACTGACTACCGTTCAGGCAAAACTCATCTCCGAAATGACATTTTTAACCGAGGTGGTGAAAGTGTACATGCATCAACACCACGTACTTAAAATACTCGTATACATCATTAAACTGTAGCAATTTGTGTGTGTGGGGGGGGGGATTCAACAAGCGTCGGATGGCAGAACGACAGTGAATGATTGTTAAAGATTTACAATGGAAGCGGTCGAGATCTATTCAAATATCATCTCTGAAGTTACCCGGAAGGACCGTGAAAATCCACCAAAAACCTCAGTCAGGATAGTTTGTGTTGCGGCCGAGATTCGAACCAAGAACCTCCAGAATACAAGTCCACCACACTGCCTTTAGACTAGCTAGTTCCGGAAACAGTGTTTAGATCCATTGATGGCAGGTAACAGGAACGCTGAGGGGTCATTCCATGTGAAATTATCCAGAAAGGCCGCTCACCAATTTTAAAAAAAATCAAAATTTGTACTCTTATTTCTACATATTTTCACACCTCAAAAAAATGTTAAAAAATATGATCCGCTCGGTTCTCCCGGTACAGCCGTTTTTATAATGCGAAAAAAAAACGCGTTTTCGGCTCAAATGGAGGTTGCGTTATATTCTGTATCTCGATAATTATTGAAGCTAGAGACCCAAATGAAAAACCAATTTGTTCCCCATGATATGGACAACAAATCATATCATTACAAGGTTTTACTCAACTCACTTCCTCTAGGTGTAATTAAGCTTGAAACTTACCTATCGATTTTGGGAAAAACGCTATTTTTGACCTTCAGAAACCAATGGGAGGGGGAAAGTATCAGATCTGTGGTTTCTACCCTTTGTTTCCTCCTATATAAAGAATATAATCACAGTTTTGAACACCGTACCTATTTTCCAAAAATTTCCAGGAGCTTCCAAACTTTGCTCTAGGCCCCAAATCGGCCATTTTTAACGTCTCATATCTCCGGTGGGGAATCTCCGAAAAATTTTAAACTCATAACAAATAATGCTCTATTCCAGAGTAACGTGGAGTTAAAATTACAACTTTGATATTCAACTAATAGCCATGTTTCTATAATGCGAAAAAACGCGTTTTCGCCTGAAATGGAGGTTTGCGTTATCTCCCATATCTCGATAACTATTGAAGCTAGAGACTCCAATAAGAAACCAATTTGTTCCTCATGATATGGACTATGAATCCTGTCATTACAAGGTTTCACTCAACTCACTTCCTCTAGGTCTAATTAAGCTCGAAACTTACCTATCGATTTTGGGAAAAACGCTATTTTTCACCTTCAAACCCCAATGGGACGGGGAAAGTATCAGATCTGTGGTTTCTACCCTTTGTTTTCTCCCACATGAAGAATATAATCACATAATTTTGAACACCATGCCTATTTTGCATATTCACATTCTGCAAAACACCGAACGGTCATGCAAACCCCTCAAACAACAGTCTTACGAGAGAGAGTCAGTTAATAGGTCACAAATGGATATAGAATGTAAACGTGTGATATTTGAGCCTGCAAAGAAAAACATTTATTTCTCGACATATCCTCCACCAACACTGATAACCTTGTATCACTGCTTTACTAGTGCGTCGAAACCCGCGGCAAAGAAGTTTTTGACTGTTGTCTCAGCCACGTGCGCACCTCCGTCTTAACCTCTTCGTCATCAGCGAAACCTTTACCACCCCGCTGTGAACCGCGACAAACAATTCCCATCGTAAACAGGAACCATTTCTTTAGGCATATCCTCTGCATTGAGCCCTTTTGCCCACAAGAAACGCACAACACAATCCTGCGCTTCAGTACTACAAGCCTCAAGCACGGTCGCCATGTTGACTACTGAAACAAACCTCTGAACATGCGCATGAGCGTTTTCTACCTAAACTGTCATGAAGCTGGATTGTGCTGCTACCTGGTGATACACATATAAAACCTATTACATCAATTTTATCTGCTTTTCTTCCATTTGTGGCCTATTTACTGACTATCCCTCGTACCTCCAGTGTGCCTGCTAAGTGATTTACAGACACTAACACCGGCAAGTGATAATTAGCATATGCAGAGTAACTCACAGTGATTCGCTATTCACGATATAATACAGGCCTATATTTGCAATGGCGCCTGTGTGAATGAATTGGGGGTAGATAATGAACTAAAAGAGAGATAACAAAAGATTTTGGTACATCTAGTGCCGTTCCTTTGCATCTCATGGCTTGTAGAATTCCTCCTCTCCAAAGTTTCCTCTGACGTCCTCTCCTCTGTTTTCCTGGCGGAGTAAAATTACTCATTTTTCTAACTTCTGGTATTCGCACTAAACGCTCAAACCATTTGAGTTCCTTCCGGTCCGTTCTTCCCATTATTACTTTTTCTGCTCCCATTTTTCTTCTCATTTCATATTCTGCCCATTTCGGACATGTTTTCACTTCCAATTTTCATTTCCAAAGCGAGTAATCCCCCCCCCCTCCACCTACTTACAATCAGTCGGTATAGTGACTGGGTACGGGCTGGACGACCGAAGGTTAGGAGTTCGAGGCCCAGTAAGGGTAAGATTTTTCTCCTCTTCACGTTGTTCAGATTGGTTATGGAGCCCACTCAGCCTTCCGTCAAATGGGAACCGGGAGTAGAGCGGCCGAGGCTTGAAGCTGATCACTCACTTGCAACGAATGTTGAGGTCAGGAATACGTGAATCTATACATCCACTCCCTTATACGTGTTAATGGCACAGTGTTTAATTAATTAAGCACACGAACAACGTTACCTTTTTAGCATACTTACACAATCCACATTTCAATAATACAATGACGTAAAGTCATGGGGAAGTTTCCTGCCGTCGAGTTCAGAATGTTTTCAGAATTACTGGGGTTTCGGACTCAGCCTATCGTCCGCTATTCTAAAATCTATAGAACACAATGTCTCGGAAATTGGAATTGTTTCCGTCCTTAGGTGAGGGGAGTGAGACACCTACTCTGTTGGGTCCCTTAGAAAAAGCTAACCTCAATCACTGGACCAGAATAAGGCCCAGTGACAAGATCATGTCAACACATAATGAACCTTCGGGTTGCATTTTTCTTTTCTTCCCCCCCCCCCTTGACACTACAGCCCCAGTGGGCCTAGGCCTACCTCTATGAACTTCTCCGTTCACTTCGGTTTTTCTAGATCTTAGACATACGGTAGGACTCCTTGGGCGGGTGATCAGCTCGTCGCAAGGCCTCTACCTGTACACAAACACAGAAAAACGCACACAAACATCCATGCCCTGAGTAAGATTCGAACGCACGATCCCGGCTTCCGAGCGAGCGAAGACAGTGCACGCTTCAGACAGCTCGGCTACCGTGACCGGCTCGGGTTGCATATAGTGTGGAATATTCCTTGACTAACTAAGCGACTAAGGCCGCGCCATTGCTCAAGCGGTTAGTCGCTGGCTTCCCACTGCGGCGGCCCGGGTTCGATCCCGGGTCTGGTGAAGTGGGATTTGTGGTGGACAAAGTGGCGCTGGGGCGGTTTTCTTTAATTCGTTTGGTGGAGGATAGAGTCCAACTGGATCCACTCAGCACTGCGGCAACTGGCCTATTGTAGTGTGCCCCGAGTGATTATGATGATGGAGAATTTGATGGAATGAAGATTGGCAGGGGAAACCGAAGTAGTCGGGCAAAATCCGCTCCAGCGCCACTCTGTCGAACACAAATCCCACTTGACCAGAGCCGGGATCGAACCCGGTCCGCCGCGGTGGGAAGCCAGCGACTAACCGCTTGAGCTATGGCGCGGCCAAAGTTGGCACTAACTTCGCNACCAGGGGCAGGCTACAATAGGCCAATCAGTGGCCGCCGTGCCGAGTGGACCCAGTTGGACTCCACCCCCCACTAAGCGAATTAAAAAAAACAACAAAGTAAAGTTCGATTTTGAAAACCATACGTGGTACTTTTTTTTTTCCTAAAAATTTTTGACGATGGTGCATTAGTACAAATATTATGTTTCTGGACATTATCCATCGTCATGTCTTAACCTAAAACACCGTTCTGTGTATATTACAAAACGTTTCGGAGTCTGGGTTCTCCGGTCCGAAGGGGGGGACTAGCTCCATCGATTGAATCCAACTAACTGGGTCTTACCTGGAAACGGAGACAGGATCCAGTTTCCGAAACGGTGTGTTCTGTCATATAAACAGAACTGTGTCTTTGATGAAGACAGATAAGGTAAGGTAAGGCTGTCCCTACACTTAACTACTTAGGCACTGTGCCATGTAGGGGAATGGGCGAGTGGATGTATGGACCCAAATTTTCTTGAACTACGCACTAGTTGGAGGTGAATGGTCAGCTTCACGCCTGGGTCTCTTTATCTCTGTGGAAAGAGCCCCAGGTCCCCATTTGACAGGAGGTCGGATGGAACCCAGAGCCGATCTGGACGACGTGGAGAAGGGAAAATTCTTGACCGTATCGAGACTCGAACTCCGACCCGTCGATCGTCCGGCCCGTAGCCAGTCGCTATACTGACTGCGCTATTCCGGCTCCATAGATAAAGACAGGACGCTGGATAATGTCAGTAACATAATATTTGTAACATCCTTTTTCTTCTTTAATACGGGAGTTTCATATTGCACATATCATTAAGCTTAAATGTTACATGTATTTCAAACCGTTGCAGGAGTATGCATTGCAGACTGCAGTTTTCGTGATCGGCAAGTGAGGACACCGTTTCACGAACTGGACTGCGATCACAACAAAAATGTGCGTATGTTCAGGACTTCCCTTCGTCATAAAGCACATTCGCTGTCGGCAGGCGACGTTGCGCACTGCTAAACCAACTTGATCACGCCGCGTGGGTATATTTGATGTTTTTTGCGTAAACGAGTTTGTAAAGTAACGCAGAAAGCTCTGTGTTTAATTAAGTAACATGCTATGGGGCAATGGACATATTCTTCACCTTGGCACTAGATGGAGAGCACACAAAATTACCAACAGCGTTCTTTCAACTTTAAAAATTGTACATAAAAATGATGAAAGGGAAATTAGTGAAAATCTCGCACATCGAATTTAAACAAAATCTGTTAGGCCCTTTATGAACGTATGTAAACCAGGCCTTATTATTTACCAACGTGTGAGATGACTGGCATTTCCGCACAGCTTTTGTGGAAGCGCTCCATATATGTGCCTTCAGATATCATCTAAAATATAGGGTAGCGTGCAGACTCGTTGCTAGGTAATGGTCACGAAATGACGGACGTTGCTGGGGAAGCGGATTTTTAATAAACGGTGCCACCCAAACCCATTGCTGGGTGACGCGAACACATTCCTGCGGAAACGGTTAGCATATGAGAATGAACGGTGTTCTCTACGTGGTGCGTGTCAAGGAGTTATCTTCAAGAAAATTTGGGCGACCAAGTCAGTTCTGTACGGAAGTCTGTGAAGAGAGGGCTTCAGCCGGAGACAAAGGAATAACCACTGTTGCAGCCGTTACCAGGAAACGTCTAGTAACAGACTAAAGGCACTAGACTGTGCGCTCTAGTGATTTGTAAAGTGTGGAGAGTAGCGATAGTTCTGTAACTGTTTGTATTTCCGAGTCGTGTGTATAAGTGAACAATAAATCTATTCACCAATCTAAACTCCGTCTGTAGCCACACATACTATCTATCTATGGCTCTACAGTACTCTACTGGACCTTGGCCACTTCTTCAGTTTCTTAATCCTATACACAGTCGGCAGAACACCATCGAAGGGGGATCAGCCCGTCGCAAGGCCGCTACCTATACACAGAACAACAACCCATAATAAACGCACACAGGACATCCATGCTTTAAGTAGGATTCGAACCCACGATCCCAGCGTTCGAGCGAGGGAAGGCAGTTCATGACTTAGACCGGCCGGCTTCTGTGATCGGCAGTCACACATACAACGTGACAATGCATAAAAACGTCAAACAACATCAGAATTCTGTAAATGAAGATGGGAAAGTGGGCCCTAACAACTTGGGCGATATGTAATGAAACCCACATGACAGCAGTCCAACCTGGACAACATTTTCAGTGTCGTTTCTTCTGCATCCAGAATTGACAACAGACAGGCACGTATTATCGTTTTAAAGAGTTAATTTCTCCTTAGAAAGACACAGCTATCCCTGTATGAGGGCGTGGAGGCATCGACAGTCCCACATTTTCTCTAGACAATAGGTTCATAGATGGCGGTGAGCCTTACGCGCCGGCCGCCCTTTTCCCCCTGGTACAGATTTCTGTTAGAGGCTAAGTCGACCACAGGGCCAGAGTGCGGCTGGAAGGATTGGATCAAATAACCTCATCGGGAAACGAAACCACGACCTTCCTGCTCGCAGTGTCTCAACCAAGCTACCGCGTGTCCTTTCCTCCTAAACAGTACACGAAAATAAAATCCGCATCTCACAGAAAACACATTAGGTCACCACTACAAATACGAACCAGTTAATGGTGTTTAGTGGGGGGGGGGGAATAGTCGTTTATTATATGCACCATATGAAACACACAAACACAATGTGTGGGCAGAAGGCACAGTTTTAGAGTGTACTGTAACCACCGGGCCTAAAGAGGTTAAGACACGGGCCCCTGCACAAACCCAGGACTCCCGTCTGCTGACGGCTTACCTTTCTGTTGCTGCAGGTCCCTGCTTTTCACTACACTTAACAGCTTTCTCTACTCGGTGCCTACGCTCCGTGGTTTTTGTGACTTTTTGCGACCATGCTTCTCATTTTCGGTCTTGACACGACGACTATAAATGGCGTATTCCTCTGTGGCCAAATTTTATCTGAAATAATTGCTACTTTCAGGTTACGTAAGGGGGCACGCGGTAGCGTATTTGGTTGAGGTACAAGCCGGAAGGTGGCGGGTTCGAGTCCTAATGAGGGGATTTTTCAATTTACCTAATCCTTCCAGCTGCACTCTGGCCCTGGGGTCGACTCAGCCTCTGACAGAAATCAGTATCAGGAATCTGCCTGGTGTGTAAAGGGCGGCCGGCGCGTAAGCCTGATAACCTTACCGCCATCTGTGAGCCGATTGTCTAGAAGATGTGGGAGCCTCGACGTCTCACAACCCTATGGGTCTCCACGGCCTGTCACAGGGATAGCTTTACCTTTTCTCAGGTTATGTAATATTGAATTACAAATTAAACTACACGTACTTCTAGTTGTTTAAGAAATGACATTAGGAGTCGGGAGAGGCTATGGGCTGGACAGCCGCGGTTCGATTCCTCTCTTCTCCACAGCGACTAGACTGACTCTGGGGCCAATACAGCCTCCTACCCAATGAGTATCGGAAAAATTTTCCTCGGGAGGGTGGTAAAGCGGCAGGGGTGTAAAGCTGACCAGTATGTGGAGCTATTCCCTCAACTACCCCATGTCGTCATGGCACAGTCCTTAACTAATAAAACACAAGAATAACTTTATCTTTATTGCACTACATTATAATTATCACTTTCAGAATACACAATGGCAACATGAATATTTGCTTATAACTGATGAAGGTGAAACAGACTACAGCACATTAAGCGAACACCTGATTGCCAGCATAGGTGGCGGGCTTCACTTCCTGTCGGGCCTTATTGTACGCGGGCACCTTGGCTTTTATTACTCACCAACATGGCTAAACGTCAGAACGGGACTTACAACGTTCAGTGTAAGCCTCCCACGTAGAATATTAAACAAATGTGTTTAATGGTTTCGGTACTAAGACTAGGTCACAGGAAAATAAGTTATGTCGTTTCATATGCATACAAAACGCTTGGAGAAATTAGTTACGTATATTCAGACGTTGAGCATACGGGTCACGAGACCGGTCGATAGGGTATTCGACGTGAAGAAGCATTTCCAAGACGAATTATTTTCCTCATATCTTCATGAACCTCATTTATCTTCGTTCTTGCTCTTTGCAGTAGTAAATTTCTTAAAACATTCCGAAATGATTTATTGTATATAATTATGATTGTTATGACTCTGGCTTCGTGTCATGCCCATATTTTGTAAAAATAGAAACTCCGTGGCTTTAGTCCGCAAACGAACTATACCGACCGAGCGACCGCCGCTTGTCGCCAAAGTTAGTGCCTACTTTAACCGATAGAGGGTGTCGCGTGGTCAGCGCAACGAATCCCCATGGCCGTTAATTTCGGTTTTCTAGACCGGAACCGCTACTTTTCCATTCAAGTAGCTCCTCAGTTATCCTCACGAGGCTGAGTGGACCCCTTCGAGACCCATTACTTCTTAGAAAATCTGGTAGCAAAGGGAATCGAACCCGGGGCCTCTGGATTTGTACTCTGACCAGTAGACCACAGAGGCGGTATTTCTAGACAAATTTCTTTAATGGTTGTAATTATGAATTACGATGTCATAAATTATGAAATTGATATTTTCCCCACAAGGGAGCCGGGATAGCGCAGTCGGTATTGCGACTGGTTACGGACTGGACAGCCCGAGGATCAGAGTTCGAGTCTCTGTAAGGAAAAGATCTGTCTCCTGTCTACGTCGTCCAGGCCGGTTCTGGGGCCCACCCAGCCTCCTATCCAATGGGCTCTTTCCTTGGGGGTAAAGCGGCCGGGGCCAACTAGTCCCGAGGTGAAGGATTTGTGGATCTATAAATCTACTTCCCCATACGTCTTCATGGAGTAGTGCCTAATTAGTTAAGGAAAGAGACAACTTTACCTTCTGCCCCCACAAAATAACATCTGCAGCACATCACCACACTACATTCATACCGCAAAGCCAGGTACAATACACTCGTACCAACTGCGGATTTTTGTAATCATATGCACTGCACGAAGAAACGGTCCCCAGTAAGAACGCGGCAGTAACGCTGGAGATCACGGTACACTAACACTGAATATCTACCAATTTACAGGGCACTTTCCAGCACTAAAAAGCGCAATATAAGATTAAGAGCAGTGCTGTCGAGGAAGAGAGATCAACAGACTCCACAGTCCAGCTGATTAATGTGTGTGACTTAAGTAAAATAAACAAGAAATATACTTATAGAAGCAAAATATGACAAAAATTTGAAAAAGTCTACGTATAATGGGAACTGAGAATCAGGAATTTATTTCCTAACAACCTTCTAATCATTTTCTTTACAAAATGGAACACAACAAAAGTCTGTGTTTTAATTCGAACCGATTCTATTCGCTAGTTCATTACTGAATTCAAACACATGATTTTCCTTTCTGTTTGGAATGTAAATTATGCTGTAAATAGGATGCCCACGAGAAGAGATATCCCCCAGGCGCTCGGTAACAAGTCAGAGCATTTTCTCGGTACCAGTATAACTAAACAGTAAAATGGTCCATAAAAACTTTGCTTTTCAGACACTTCAAGATCTAATACATTCTTAAGAACTCGTACTTATTTCCTTCACCATCGTAACAAAAGTTGCATACAATGTTGAAATGAAACAGGATAACTGACATAAGAACAACAACACAGCTTCACGGGATCAGCAACTTTGGATAATAATTCTGAAACGCGTTAACGTTGCAATGTATGTATACAATATAAACTCTGCATGTGACAAATACCAGAAATGGATAATTTTATTTGTTACCGTTTGAAACTGAATTTAAACTCTGTGCTGTAGGGGTGATTTATAAGAGCAGTACAATCAATATCCCATCAATATTTCATTCTAAAATGTTCATTTCCCATGTCGAACTATAAATAACAATATTATAATCTGTACACGTACAGTCACCGGCAGAATGTATAACCCTCACAACATGCTACGTACATCCCGACTCGTTTCAGATACAATTACAAAAATACACACACAAAATTAAATAAACGTACAACACAGAAAATGGTTATTAAACCTCAGATGCTGTGGCTGTGTTTCAATTACTGCTAAGTATTGCACTTAAATTAGGGCAAACTGTTGCGAAGTGGCTGCAGTAATGGCGTTTGATATTAGACCTGTTATAACATCCCCCTCTGAGAAGATCCACGTGGAACACTGCGTAGAATAAACTTGTTAGAATATAAATTTGTTCTCACCATGTTGCACCCTTCACTCATCACCAGGCACAATCACAGGAAGGCACTTACGTATCATCACAATACAAACTCCACGCCTTGCAATATCTTATTCAACTCACAGGTTCAGCTAGTGACATGTAGACGAACATCACACAGAAAAAAAAACAAAAAACTTGCACTATGGTGGTGGAAGGTGACCTGTTTCACTGTAGAAATGAGATTTAAAAGGTACGAGCCTGTCAGTCACAAGGCTTTTAAACTTGCCTCTGAAAAATATACGTGCACGGTGAGTTAAAACTGAATACAAAACATACAGAGCTATAACCGGTATAACGAGACAAACTCTAATATATTTTCTGAGGTACAAGATAAGGGTTTCCTACCCCTGGGGGCGGCCCACAAAGTGACACAGGCGAGGAGCGAGGTGCGGCAAGACATCGATCCCCCCCGCCCTACACATTCCACCACATCACAAATAGTCCTGCGCTACATTCCCCTCTGAGCTGCTAAAGACTGTTCTAAACAGTCCACTCTCGCAGAAAAATTCTGGCACTACATTTAAAACACGAAAACAGTCACTGAACAATACATTAAAATGTGTATTTACCTGCCAAAACCACGACACGATCTACTCCTCGACCTGCTTTCGTCACTCACTGCTTTACCAAAATGGCGCGCGCGCATGGGCATGGCTTATAGAACTCATCCCCCTTGGTTCCGAAGCTCATGAATTTGATCTCTATTTACAAGGGGTGATGGCGGTGGAGAGCAGGGGAGGGGATGTGCTCTGATACGAGAATGGAATGTGGCAGGACAGCTGATATCTCACATTTTTTACAATAAACATTCTTCTTTCCAAAGACAAATTTATTCATGCGAACAAGTTTCCTCCTTGCTGAAGCAACAACAAGCATGGCTGCGACATCTATGAGCACAAGCCTAAACTAGTAAGCATAATACTCATATGTTAGAGCATAAGTGGAACAACACCTACTTCTTTTCCTTGGCACTACAGCCCGTGGACATAGGACTACCTCCATGAACTTCTCCGAACACCTACCTTTACGTATACATAATTATCATAGTAAACCCAGGTAAAAATGAGCACACCAAAAATATTAGAGCTTCTTCGAACCACATCACACACTTAATTTACTGGAAGAATTTGAGAAGTTATTCAATGCACTACCTTCATGTTACATTTCATGTACCTTCTGTCATTACGAAAAAGGATGTGAAGCCTTCTTGCAGCAAATAGGAGATCGAAACGCGAGACGTGGGGCTATACGCCACTCTAGCACCAAGTTCTGTGCTGTCACCTCCCACCAAGCTGTGGTACGAGTAGGAGCGCACGTTGCCTAGACACCTGCCCCTATATTTGCAGACTAACGTGCAGACTTGCGTGCACGATGGATTGCCGGTACCCAGGCGTTGATTTCCCTATTCAATATGCCCATGATTCATAGCTCCATAACGTGTTTGCTTCAGCAGCGCTGAGAAGCGCGTCTTCTTGCCGTCAGTTTAGCAGTTAATGATTGATAGCCAAGGAGTCTGCATAGCGCCTACAATTTAATCCGGGCATATGAGGGAAGGTTTGTCTTCATTTGCTCAGCCTCACATGGAACAAAATTCTGCTAAATACGTGCTGCATAACTACCACTGTTTTCGGTCAGGGATAAGGCAAACGACTAAAGACAATAATAATCAGGAATGGAATTAAGTTCCAATGTATGAAATGACGTGACTCAGTGTAGAATTATATAAGCTACATTTCTTCGACTATCAACCATGAAAATATATATGGGACTTAATTTACGTAAAATTGACACAAAATCAAACATATTGTCACGTGTAGGGTCGTACGCGCGACGAAAATGAAGGGTTCTAGCTCGGATGGTTGGATTTATTAGCACTTTGGTTACAGCCTCTCTCAATCACACTTAATTACAGGAAACATAGCCCTATCGCTGATTTACACAATTTCCAGTTCACCGTTGCACACGCACTAGGATTCTCTGTCTTCACTAGTCGTCTCCTGGCAACGTATCTCAACACAGAAACTAGCACTTCAGATCACTATGAATTCTTCTTATATCACTTTGTATTCCTTTGTCCTAATCTGTACTCAATTAATCTTCACAGTTCACTAAGGACATGCTCCATTCTCGTCCTTGTACCCTCAAGTGCTCCTAGCTTCTGAGTTCACTTCTCTTATAAGCACTTTGCACAGACCCCATGGAAAATAGTCTGTATTTTTGATGACGTCACCGTGTTCAATTACCACGGTCCGATATTCGGAAATTTGTTTACCGAGCATTTTCATAGAAACAGATTGCACAACCCCGTTCTATTGTTGCGTGCATGTTTGGCGGGGTCTTTAACGAGCAGTTGTCTAGCAATGCGTTGATCATATCCATTAAAATATACAAACATTACGTCACATTAAACAAGAAAGTTAAAACAATGGAAAAAGACACAAAGAAACGGAAATATCAATAAAATAGACCGAAGCATTTTTTTTTGCCAGAATGTATGCAACACGTCTCAAAATGACCTCCACTAAAAATGAATAGTATTGCTTGAGGAGGATAGTAAATGAAACGTGATTCTAAATTATTGTCGGGGTTTCCGTGGCCTATAAATTCTAATCGGAAAAAATTAATCAAAAATGCTTAAAACAATATGAAAGTGTAACTCAGAAAGTTTTATTTGGCAACGGTGTTGATGTCTGAGACAGAATATGCCGTCATACTTCAAGATGACGACTGTTCAAGAGAAAGCAATGTGCATACAAGTACTTTGGTACGCAACGTCATTACAGAACTCAATATGGAAAAGACCCGCCTTCAGATAATGCTACCCAGAGACCGGTAAAGTTGTGAGGCGAAAGGAGTGGGAAGACCGAGCACTTGGAGAACACTTGATAGGAAATTGAATACCGCTTGGACATGTCACGTGCCACGAAAGGCGCGCATGTTGAAGTTGTGCAGCATTCTGTAGTATTGATTCTATAAGTAATAACACTTTTTGTATTTTACTTTCATATTCCATACACAGTTTTATTTTGTTATTTCCGGTTTGAAAATTATAGGCCATGGAAAACCCAACAATAATTTAGAATCATCCTGCATAACATAGAAGCATCATCAGTCACAAATATGAGAAGCTTAATACTTGAAACTGAAAGTACTTTAGGACAAACATAATCTAACAAAAGATAGTATGAATCTTACGGCAAACAACATACATAATTTACTTTCTGAACACAACACACCAGCAACCTATACAAACAACGAAAATTAATTAGACAAATCAAACACAAAACGATTGGTAATAACTTAATAACAGTAGAAGCTAATGAGAGGAAAATAAAGTTCAATTCAATTATTTATTTACTTGCTTATCCAGCAGCCCAAAGACAAATTATAAAGTGGGCACGAGTAAAGTGACAAACCAAATAAAAAGAACACACAGACACACACAAACAATGATAAAACAAGGCAAAGTGTATCCCTGAGGCATAACCAATTCGTGCAGTAATGCCAACCATGATGTGATGAGAGTAAAATATAATATAAATTTATGCATGTATATATACACCTATATACATACGTAAACTAATACTGAGTAGAAGTAATATTTTTGGGGCACGCGGTAGAGTGGTAGAGTAGTTGGTTGAGACACTATACTGCAAGCCGGGAGGTCGCGGGTTCGATTCCCGACGAGGATATTGAATTCATGACCCGCACTATGACTCTGAGGTCGACCCAGCCTCTAACAGAAAGGAGTACCAGGAATCAGGGCGGCCGGCGCGTAAGGCTGACATCACCGCCATCTGTGAACCGACTGTCTGCCAAATGTGGGAGCCTCGACGTCTCACAACCATATGGGCCTCAACGGCCTGTTACAGGGACAGCTTTGTCTTTTCTTATTACTGAGTGCAATTCTAAATCAAAACGGCTATTAATACAAACAAGAATTATACAAATCAAACAAAATAAACTGCAACAAATAAATCAATATACATCATCACACAGCTTAAAATTTTCTAGAAATTTCTGTAACAACCAATAACACATAATCTACAAAACAGGATAAATAGTTACTATGCTAGCTACGTAAATAACATTTTTATTGTACATACAAACAAAATTACATATGGAATAATAGCAAATAATTTCAATAAACAACACAACACACAACCACAGAAGAAAATAACAATCAAATATCAAACCTACAACTGAACCTAACAAATACGCGACAACTCATGCTGTCTAGTTACAGCTTACAACGAAGCAACCTCAGCAGTTGTCTGACTGACTGCAACTCAATTTCAAACCGACGGTCAGTCGGCCAGTCTATCTTCGTGTCAAGCACCCATCTGGGGCCCAAGACCATATACTGTATTTATTAGTCAGACAGGTGCGGGTTTGTTGATGTGGGGCGCCCTCTCTGAAGAGAGGATGGGTCCTTAGTTTACAATTCCTGCTGGTCCTCGCCAGCTTAGTCATTCCCGGGTCCGAGTCCCGTGGGACTCATAACCACATTTTACTATCTCACATTCGGGACTCCCCAACCTGGAGGGATAGGTCCCGTATTTATATCCCCCAGGAAAAGGGTGGCCCGGCTCTAACCCCAGGCACTGAGTTTCCTTTCCATTGCGTCCTACGACTTGCAGGGCTACGGTGGAGGTATTCGAACCTGCCTCCACGCGAGTCAAAGTCACATTGCGACTAACGGTCAGTCAGTCAATCAGTTAAGCCCAATCTGGAGTACATAGCCAGATATTTATTACTGTTTGATTTTTACGGTCTTGTTACTGTGGAGTGCCCTCGTTGACGAGAGGACGGGTCTGTCTTTTGTCAGAGTCACTGTCTGTAGTAGTAAGTCATTTGTCATGATGTAAAGGATATTTATATTTTACATGTTAAACATGTTAATAAATGTATATAAAATGTATACAGGACCTCTGTCAGTCCAGGCTCAGCACCGGAGATTATGCTCTATTATTAGTAGCTTCAGCTACAACGGCAGTCTAGTCACTTGAACGGTCGTATGCTTGATCGCCGCCAAGTTTAAGCCTCTTATACTTTCTATGTCAGGCTTCGCCTTGTCCAATATTGCGAACATTTTCGTTACCATGATTCTGTATGACTTCTGCGCGGTGTCTGCATAATATAGGTCTCAAGTCAAAATCAAAGTCATATTGCGACTGAAGGCCAGTCAGTCAGTCAGTAAGTCTTGGTGACGAGCCCCGAAGGTCAGTCAGTCAGTAAGTCTTGGTGTCGAGCCCCATCTTGGGATAATGACAAGATATTTAATCACGAAAAATGAATACACTTCATAGAAATTGTATATTTATCATAACATTTATTGATATTTGCGTATTTTATTAGACGGGTAGAACATTCAAAACGTACGGGGTAATAGGTGACCACTTGGAAGAGCTAGGTATAGATAGAAGGGTAATATTCAAACAGACATGTGGTATGAAAACGTGAACTGGATTCATTTGGTTTGAGACTCTTGTGAACACTGTACGAAACTTTCTGGTTAGATATACGGCTAGGAATTTTCCTTTAGCTTAGCGGCCATAAGTTTATCGCCATGTAAGTTAGTTAGCTCGACCGAACAGGCTCAGATCAAAGTGCACACAGCAAGACGAATCAAGAAGAATGCCGTTTTCTGTGATGTGGCGCCTTGTAGATCTTGTGTGAATCGACGTTTCGGAGGAACGTATCATCTCCGTCTTCAGAGTAGAAAAGTCTGCGAGCGAGGAACCAGCGTGAGCAGGTGGCTGCAGACTGAACTATCAGTTGAAAACACAGCTATATAAGAACAGGAAAGAGGGAGAGTGGGCCTCAGGGAACTCAATAGAGAGGAGGGAGGAAGGGTCTGTGGAGATGGGCCAGCAGGTAGCAGGCCAGAGCCGGTATAGGATCGTGCCGGGAATGGGAAAAGAGGCAGGGCTGCAGTGCGAGCACTGACCCAAATGCCTCGGGGCTAAGACGAATCATGTTTGAAGATGTACATTCTACGTCCAAGTAACTTCATGGGCACATAAACTGTGAGGCGGAAACGCAGAATACTGACGCCGCAGACCAGTTACAACAGACGAATGGTGTTGTCTGTTCGGTCCGCTAAGTAACTGAACAGCAACAGAGGAACAGTGTTTCTGTGCGGTCCGTGACGAGATATTATAAGCAGGACAATTAGAGTCAGTGGAGTTGACAGAGTTAGTTAGTTAGTTAGTTAGTTGGTGGTTGAGTTTGTGAGTTAGAGAACTGCTGCGGTACAGTTATTGTGAGCGGCTGCTGTGAGAAGCTGGTAGCTGAGAACAGGGACAGTTCGTGAACTCACAGGAAGGGGAACGTCTGTCATTGGAGGCCGCTAGCAAGCAACATTAGTGAAGACACAGCAGGCTAAGAAGACTTAATTGTATGCTGTAGTGAATTGCAGAGTGTGAATTAACAATAGCGCCACAATCACTTCTAGTTACGAGTTGTGTGCATAAGTGTTCAATAAATCAAATTGCCAATCTAAACCCTGTCTATAGTCACTCAGACATATGATAATACCTTCTAGTGAATGGCTGGAAAGCGGTATCAGAATGAATACGTTCTGTATGTCTCACTACTGTATTATAAAAGAAAAGGAGCTAATTACGTAGAATATAGACTGTCCCTACAGAAATATACGTACCTAGTAACACAAATCAAGCCGAAAGAGGCCACTCGTGCAGTGGCGATGTAACGAGGTTAGAACACTAATTTCCACCTGAGAGCCGAGCCTTTTTACACAAATTCAGTCTGGCCAAAGTAATTAAATCCGGTGTCACTTTAACGCATACAGAAGCTCTCTACTACCAGAGCTCACAGAAAATTAAATTACCATGAAAACACCGATAACGAACCGTGACTAAGCTGTACGTAAAACTTTATCTAAAGAAAGAACACTTTTTCATTAACTGTCTCTTCTTGTGAGCGTGGTTAATTGTACGTCATGGGGAGTCCCAAAATGTTACATTTTATCTTTTTACTTGAAACATGTTAATTCCCTAACTTCTCAAACGCGTAACTGGATTAACCAAGTTCTCAGTCAGCGCGTTCTGTCCTAGAAACAGAACGGACACTTTCTTCCACCGCGCTCAGTTTTAGAGCACCAATACCCACTTGCAAAACTTGATGTTTCATTTCAGTGACAAAAGCCGCATTTTTCGTGGTTCATTTATGAACAAATTAGAAGCAATTAAGACTCCAACCCTGTTAATAAAACCCCCTCCTCAAACTCTTACGGCTATTGTAAGCACATACGACACTCACGCTGTCTTTTGTGTCTTGGATCGTCACATGATTTATTGCGTCGTTTAGTGGCAAATAAAAGTAAATCTATCCCTACAATAGGCCGTGGAGCCCCATTTGGTTGTGAGACGTCGAGGCTTCCATATTTTGTAGATAATCGGTTCACAGGTGGTGGTGAGGCTGTCAGCCTTACGCTTCGGCCGCACTTTACCCCCAGGAATATTCCTGATACTCATTTCTGTTAGAGAGTGAGTCGACCCAGAGGCCATAGCGCGTCTGGAAGGATTAGGTGAATTAATAGATCCAATGGCCTCATCGGGACTCGAACCCGCGACCTTCCGGCGTGCAGCATAGTGCCTCAACCAACTACGTTACCGCGTGCCCCCCATTTAGTGGTGCTTGATTTAATTAAGATCTCTATAACGAGCTAGAACCGCCTACCGAACACGTTACGAAATATCCAAGCATACGTTACAGAATAGTTGACGTAAGAAACACAGAGGAATGCAAACATATCAAGCCAGAGAGTTACATTGTACTGACAATTAAATTAACATTTCATCGCTCTCTATGCAGGAACATCCTAATGAAGCCTTGTCAGATTATAGTAACAATGTTCGCCGAAAGATCGCAGCACGCACTGCGCGGTTACTACTATGGGCGAATTAGTGTACGCGAATGTGTTTATGGGCTGCAAACGGGGGAACATATCTTCTGGAATTGTAAACTGTACAAGGACCAGCGGGCAACAACGATTAACATTCTGTCTGAGAATAGCAAAAAAAATACCCAAAGTCAGTTACGGCTAGAGGAAGAAAGATCTGTGCAAGGCGTCTGTTACTCACTCACAGAGCTGAGCCCTTCCTGAGGAACAGTCAGTTGTGCAGCCACTCAAGAACTTTCCAGCATTTTATGGAACCCGAAGGTTTATTATCGTGTTCACGAGAGCCTTCCACGGGTCCCTATCCTGAGCAAGATCAATCCAATCCATCCCATCTCTCAAAGATCCATTTTAATATTGTTCACCCATCTACGTCTTGGTAGGCGTCTGTTACTTCGTAAGCAAAATTCCTAAATTTAGTTTTATGAAAGAAAAGGAAGTAAATGTACAAAATATTAATAGTATACTCTTAGTGTTAAGAGACATATTCAGAAATCGCGAGGTGACCATTATGACAGAATAAGATATTTATAAGAATGTGTTACGATTTTTCAAAATAAAAAGATACTAAATCTGTCGGTAGTGGAACTGCCAACAATAATCTTTCTGCCATCAGCAACCGTCATTCTCATGATATACGCTTTTCTTAGAAGAGATTCTTAAAGCCTACATTTTGTAGTTTTCTCAGTACTGAATTATAGATAAAGTGGCTTCAAAATTAACGGAATTAATAAAAAATTAGAAAACTGTACAAAGTACTTAATTGCAGGTGTACAGTAATGAGTTTGGTCGACATCGGGCAAGACGTTTAGGCGCTGTTAATTTCGGACAGACGGACGTACAAACATGACAAGGCTAACAGTTTTAAATTCCCTTTTCGAAACGCAGAACGGGTTCTGAGGCACCATATCCGGGGCTGAAGGGGACATAAAATGAAATTCAAACGTCCACACGCAAGAGTTAACAACATCATACGCAGGGATAAGGAACAACACACTAACAGAGAAGATAACACAAAGAAAGGGCTTACGAACAGAAGCAACACACGAACACCAAGCCGCAACATAAACTATATCATTTGGACAAGTGGACTAAATATCGAGTGTATATCCAGTAAATTAAACCAGAAACATCAAATTGTCACGTGTTTAAATACGCGAACAGTCTATACACTTTATGAAGTGCGACAATTTTGGCGTGGACGAACACGTGATGATGACCGTTTGAGGCCGAAACATGTTGTAAGGAGGAGAAATGAAAGTAAAAATTGTTGCATTCAGGACTGAATATAGTCGTATTGTGTGTGAAAGCTTTATAAATGCAAAAGGATGCTTAAATATAATAATATAATACCATTCAAATCCGTTGAGGGCCGACGTTATGACTACAATTGTACAATGTACATATGTATTACAACATTTACTTACTTACTTACTTATGGAGCTGAGCCCTTCTGGAGGAGCCGCAAATTCTGCAGCTACTCAAGAATTTCCCAGCATTTTATGGAACCCGAAGGTTCACAAGAGCCCTCCACTGGTCCCTATCCTGAGTCAGATCTATCCAATCCATATCACCCGATCCTATCTCTCTAAGATCCATTCTAATATTGTCCGCCCACTTACGCCTTGGTCTTCCTTGTGGTCTCTCTCTTTATGGCTTTCCCACCAATATCCTATACGCACTCCTCGTCTCCCCCCTTCGCGCTACATGATCTGCCCACCTCATCATCCTTGACTTGATAATTCTAAACATATTACAATATACAGAATTATAATCAAATAACAAATAAGAAGTGTACTGAAGAGTCCTGTCTTATGGGATATAACGTCGTGCAGTCCGCTACTAGTCACGTGACGTTTCAGGGGAACATATCGCCTCCATCTTCAGGTTAAAAGTAAGCCAAGATGGAACAAGCAACAAGTTTCTACTGTTTTCTGGGACGTGCTGCCGTGTACCTTGGTAGAAGTTTATTAGGTTTCGGAAGAACATATTGCCTCCATTTTCAGGGTCGAAAAGCAAGGCGAGTAAGAAACAGATGCGAGAACCTCAGATCTTAAAAATGAACGTATTGAGGGCTATTTGATATGCTCATACCCCTCAAAATGTAGCAGTCCAATGGATGTACTCCCCCCCCCCACACACACACACACACACACAATGAGGCACACCAATGGTGCTGCGGTCACCTGTCCCCTGTAGCTCATATACAAAGAAACTCACGCTCTATGCGTCACTCCCGTCTCTGTAATGCGAGTTAGCTTGTACAGTTTGTATGCAGCGTGTCTGTGCTCAAGCCGGGGCCCGTGAGTAAACTTCGTGTGTTATATCCAGATACAAACCGACGTAACCACTAGCTAATTCATGAAAATGGCTTTCTCATCACATAGAATTCTTCTCTGCGCTGGCGGGAAAAACCCACTGCGCACGTCCACATTAACACAAGCTCTACATTTCTTAGAGGCGTAGCGCGGGCCATACACCAATAGAAATGCAACAACTCAGAATCATGACCACCACACATGTCCCTTTTGAGAAGCTTTATAAAATACATCCTGAACCCGTACACTTCCTGAGCGGTCAGTGTAGGCCCATAGGGTTGTTAGACGTCGACGTTCCCACATGTTTAGACAGTCGGCTCACAGATGTTGGTGAGTCTGTCAGCCGTACGCACCGGCCGCCCAATTCCAAGCAACAAGAGTGCCCGAATGCACACGCAACTTTATCACTAGACCAACAGAAGTGACAAGCAACGGGTTTTAGTGAACGTAGGCCTACGTGCTTGTGTTCCAGTTTGCCTGCGATACGGACTTGCACCCTCTCAAACATTGGAACGTACCGCCACCATTCAGGCATGCGCAAAGCTTTGCCAGGTTCAAAGGACATTTTGCAGACTCCATGGACGGGGATCAGCCCTACACAGGCGCTTAGTCGCCGCCTTCCCACAGAGACGGCCCCGTTCTATCCCAGGCTAGTGATGTTAGTTGTATGGAAAAGTGGAACTGGGGCAGGTTTTCTCCGAATACTTCGGTTTTCCCTGCCAATTCTCATTCCAGCAAATGAGCCATAATCATGTACCATCCGGGGCTGGTACGATAGGTCAATTAGTGGCCAAGCCGACGTAGCAAGTGGACTCAGTCTCACCGGACCCCACTACGCAGGGTAACATAACATAGAAAAACGCAATCATGACCACAGTGGGATTAGAACCACAATTCAAGTGTTTGATCTGTCGCAGACTGTAAGCGCGGTTCTTTCTTGAATATGAGGAAGAGCTGGCTCTGATAAAGATAATGCTTAAATTTCTAAAACAATAATTATATTTTATATGAAGATTAAGATACGAGGAAGTCAGTAAATAGGACACAAATGCAAGTAAAGCAGCTGTAATGGATGCAATAGGTTTTCTAGGTGCGTCACTAGGTACACATACAGTTCAGCTTCATAAGAGCCTAAGTAACAGGCGCGCATGCGCATTTTCAGAAGCTAGTTTGAATAGTGAAAATGGCGACTGTATTTGAGGACTGTACTACCGAAGAACAGAATTCTATTGTTGCTTTTGTGGGAAAAAAGCCTCAATGCAAAGCATAATCATAAGGAAATATTTGTCACATAAAGCGGTTCACAACTGGGCGACAAACGTTTCGCAGATGACGAAGAGGTTGAAACGGAGGTGCGGAAGTGGCTGAGACAACAACCAAAAGACTTCTATGCTGCGGGCTTCGGCACTGGTAAAGTGACGGGACAAGTGTATCAGTGTTGGTGGAGGATATTTCTTGAAAAAAAAAGTCTTCCAGTTTCGAATATCATGTTTTACTTTCTATATCCATTTGTGACCTATTTACTGACTCTCCCTCGTCTGTACATATATTTTATTTACAATAAGGAACATAACATTTCCACACGAAACAGCAATTACAAGGCATGTCCGCCTAGAACATTTAATTGGCTCCTGGATTTTAGAGCTTAGGGTGAAAGAGAGAGACAGGAGTATGGGCATCTCTCCGTACAGTACAACGGTAATAAAATTAATTTGTTCCACTGCAACCAATTTTAAAAGTGTTCCGTCGAATCACACGAAACGAAAATAAAAAAGGTAATAGAAAAATATTTTAATGAAATTCAACATAAATAAAAAAATAAAATATGATAATAGAACTAAAGCAATTAAGTAGAATGCTTATAGAAACGTGAGAGAAACATTAAAATGTTGCGTAATTTTATGAATTGTTCGCGCTAAATTATGGTTCCCTCGTCCAATGTTCAGGAACAGATGTTTTGTTAACTGTTCAAACGGGGCATCGCGGATGGGTTACAGCGCCAGCATCCGTTGTGGAAGAAAAGAAAATACTGAAAACTTTATCGTGAATTGGCGTAGTTCGGCGCGTGTTATGGCGGAGAACTCCTATAATATCGGTATTGAGTCTGAGGCTTCACTGCGGTGATTATGAGGAGTACTAGGTTTTAAGGCCATGTAGTTTGGAGACAGACCGATATTTCTGAGGAACATAAGCCTCCCCCCCACCTTCACGGTTCAATGTGTTAAATTGATAAAAGAAAAACATTTCAAATGCAGAAGATACAACGGGTTATTAGGGAGCTTTAGACGCTTTAGACGGTGGACAGAAATAAAATTTTACGAGATCTCTCGGAGAATCTGATCTCGAGTGAAATCTACTATCGCAGTTATAGAGGGCTCGCACAAAAAAGGGATAAGTTATAACTTTGTTCTTTTCTCTTCGGTCAAATTGGTTTCAAGCATGTACACTTGTACGACAATGTAATTGTATTAGAGTGCCGTAAAAGCACGTAAAACTCAGATGAAATGGCTTTTGATTTGTAAAATAAAAACAAATAATTGAGTTAAAATTTAGGATGTTTTGTCGAGAACGGTTCTCATCATCTTCATATTACAGGAAACAGGGGCCAGCATTTGTGAACATGGCACTGGTACATGCTTTTCTGTAACTAGACTTAAACGTAGAAAAAGTGATTGGGGAACCTTGGTGCCAGGATTGACGTTGAAAACTGTATTAAATTAGGAATTTTATTGGAATAAATGAACTTTGTAGTTTAAAACTGAAAATTTATTGAAACATTACTATATGCACAGTAAGTAAAGTAAAAAAGTAAAGCTATCCCTGTACCAGGCCGTGAAGGCCCTTAGGGTTGTGAGACGTTGAGGGCCCCACATTATCAAGACATTCGGCTCAAAGATGTCGATAAGGTTGTCAGCCTTACTCGCCGGCCGCGCTTTACTCCCCAGGAAAAATTATTTAATTAATTCCGGGTACCCATTTCTGTTAGAGGCTGAGTCGACCCCAGGGCCTAGTGCGGCCGGAAGGATTAAGGCAATTCAGAAAATCAGATGATCACATCGGGACTTGAACCCGCGACCTTCCGGCTTGTAGCATACTGCCTCAACCAACTACGCTACCGCATGCCCCCACTATATTATTATTAGAGGGGGTAGGTTTCCCCATGCACTTAGACCAGTTATTGGTCCATTGTGCGTCCCCCTTTAATTTCTACTGTCGCCATACCCTACCCGTACTGGTGCGTTCTATCAGCCCCGTTCAGCCAACGAGGTCGGTCGTCGGTATCTGATATTTCCCCCATCTACTAGAGGCATTGGAAACTACTTGGGCGGGAATTGTTGCCTAATTTTGCCCAGAGGTCTCCTAGAGACACGAGGATCTTTTACGTGCGGTAAATCTACGACAAGGGACATACGGCTTAAAGTCCCTCCCAGAGGACTAGTTCCCTGAATTTTTCCGCCCTTAAAAATTCCACGACATCCGCCGGGTTTGAACCCGCGCACCTTGAGTCATGAGGTGGGAACGTTACCCCTGGACTACGAGGCCGCTTGCCCCCACTATATTGTCGCGTATCGGGCGTATATTGCGACAAATAAATTCTCGCCGTATTTTATATAGCGAATTTTATTTCACATCCGCTCTCACAATCACCCAATTTACAGATTTACGATTACTGCTATCTGCAGTATCACAATTAGTACACTCCAAAAGCCACAATACAACTGACCTCGGCGACTGTTGCTTTATAACTCAGTACAACTGACTGTGAATAGCCTTCGCTGCTCCCTATGTAGCCTCGATCGGACAATACGGGAAAACGGCCACGTAATAGGCACCCTTTTTGCTAGCCACGCTGTCCGGTTACGTCACCGCTGTTGATTCGCCTTGCACAGTTACCCGGTTACGGGGCTCGGCTATCTTCGGCTCCGCTCGGCTCTCTTCGGCTCCGCTCGTGACGTCACCGCGCATGGCTGCCAGGATGCGGGGTGATTACTCGCCTATTCCGCGAGCGTTACGTTACCGCTGAGGGGTGGGAGGGGTCAACATGTCACAATATGTACAATACATTATTTATTGAAATTACCTAAAGCGTTTAGTTTGTTGTTATGTCAAGGAGTTGATTGCCTACGGTATTGCGTCATCCACTAAACAGAGGAACCGAATTAGCCGTATTTGTTACAAACAAATGGTCATAACTCCTGAATCGTGAGCCATGGACCAAGACGGACTGTATTTTTTAGAAGTTCGCGTTTATTAACGTATTTCACTAGCAATATGTGCGATACAGCTCTTACGGTTTAGTCGTGGCAGGCGGTTGAAAGTTTGTGATACTGACCACTACCTGGTGGTGGCAACGGTTAGGGAAAGACTGGCAGTGAGCAAACAAACAACACGCAGAGTTCATATGGAGAGGTTCAATCTCAAGAAATTAAATGAGGTAGAGGGTAAAGAGCAGCATTGTGTTGAAATCTCAAATAGGTTCGCGGCTTTGAAAAACTTGGACACTGAGGTGGATGTTGATAAAGCTTGGGAAACTATTAGAGCGAATATAAAAATGTCTGCCAAAGAGAGTCTAGGTTATTATGAACCGAAGAAGCATAAGCCATGGTTCGATGAAGGATGCTCAAAATTATTAGACCAAAGAAAGCAGGCCAAATTGCAATGGTTACAGGAACCAAGCGAGGTAAATGTGGATAATCTGAACAATGTAAGATGTGAAACCAGCAGGCATTTCAGGAATAAAAAGAGGGAATATCTGAAAGACAAAATTGATGAGCTTGCAACGAACAGTAAGAACAAGAATATTAGAGACCTGTATAGAGGAATAAGTGACTTTAAGAGGGGTTACCAGTCTAGCAGTAACTTAGTGAAGGATGAGAATGGTGATCTGCTTGCAGATTCCCACAACATTTTGAATAGGTGGAAGAACTACTTCTCTCAGTTATTGAATGTAAGGGTCAGTGCTGTTAGGCATACAGAAATCGATACAGCTGAGCCGTTAATACCTGATCCTAGCCCTTTTGAGTTTGAAAGTGCTATTGCAAAATTGAAACGGTATAAATCGCCAGGTAGTGATCAAATTCCGGCAGAACTTATTCAAGCAGGAGGCGAAAT
>NW_019740657.1:842153-852947 GCF_002891405.2 Cryptotermes secundus
AAGATTCAGTTAGGAGGGAAGTATTGTACAATATTCTAATAGAGTTTGGGATACCCATGAAACTAGTTAGGTTGATTAAAATGTATTTAAACGAAACATATAGTAAAGTCTGTATAGGTAAACATTTGTCTGATAAATTTCCTATTCAGAATGGTCTAAGACAAGGAGATGCTTTATGGCCACTCCTTTTCAATTTTGCCTTAGAATATGCAATTAGTAAGGTCCGGGTAAACCAGGTGCGACTGAAATTAAACGGGGCACATCAGCTGTTGGTCTACGCCGATGGTGTGAATCTACTGGCTGATAATATAGATACCATAAAGAAAACACACAAACTTTATTGACGCAAGTAAAGAGGTTGGTCTAGAAGTAAACACAGAGAAAACTAAGCATATGTTACTGTCTCGTCACCAAAATGCAGCGCAAAATCATAGCATAAAAATAGGAAACAGATGTTTTGAAAATGTGGCACAGTTCATATATTTGGGAACAACGATAACAGATGGAAACCTGATTCAGGAGGAAATTAAGAGGCGATTGAACTCGGGTAAAGCTTGGTACCATTCAGCCCAGAACCTTTGTCTTCTCGTCTGTTGTCCAAAAACATAAAAATTATAAAATACAAAACTATAATTTTGCCTGTGGTTCTGTATGGGTGTGAAACTTTGTCTCTGACATTAAGGGAGGAACATAGATTGAGGGTGTTTGAGAACAGGGTGCTGAGGAGAATATTTGGACCGAAGAGAGATGAAGTGACAGGAGGTTGGAGAACACTGCATAATGAGGAGTTTCATAACTTGTACTCTTCTCCAAGTATAATTAGAATGATCAAGTCAATGAGGATGAGGTGGGCAGGTCATGTAGCACGAATGGGGGAGTTGAGAAATGTGTATAGGATACTGGTGGGACAGCCAGAAGGAAAGAGACCACAGGGAAGACCAAGGCGTAGGTGGGTGAATCTTAGAGAGATAGGATGGGATGGTATGGATTGGATAGATCTAGCTCAGGATAGGGACCAGTGGAGGGCTCTTGTGAACACGGTGATGAACCTTCAGGTTCCATAAAATGCTGGGAAATTCTTGAGTAGCTGCTGAATTGGCGGCTGCTCAAGAAGGGCTCGGCTCCATGAGTAAGTAAGTAAGTAAGTAAGGCGGTTGAAAGTCTGTAAAATTAGGAAAATTTTACATGTTTTGGGTGATCGTTTAAACAATTTAGAGTGTTATTTTGGGAATAAAAGAAACATAATTTTTGGATAGACCATTTTCTATTCTTTCATTTACAAATAACTTTTTAAGATACGCCATATGTCTTGAGTTATCAGCGGTTACGTAAGAAGGTGCACAAATGTTACTATTCCGTTACTTAGGAAAATTGTTATATTTTCTGCTACTAGCGGTTTTATTCCATTTGCACCCTGTATAATAACGTTTTCAATGTTAAATTCAAATCGTCACACACCTTAATTTAAGGAATATAAGGATTCATTTTCCCTTAAAATAAGATCATTTGCCACATAAATACAGGTTTATTTCAGCAATTTATTTCAATTTTCGTAATAAATGAACTATATGAACAGCATATTTAAACCCAAGAATAAACTTGAAGATATCAGACGGTACACGTTGTGATGCGGTCCACTAAGTTGCTTAAAATACTTGTAATTCAGGTTTGCTGACTGAGTTCGTACTTCTGCATAAATTGAAACTTCATCACTGTTGAACGCTACCCACCCAGCACACACACATTTCAACAGAAACATCGGATAACCCATTAGCGTGGATAGCTGTTGCTATGCACTGACTGCTAGATGTGCAAACATACCAGAGGCATCGGCCCGGTAAACAGGTTCGCGCCGCAACTAATACGCAAGCAATTATTGGGGTATTGTTGGGCTACAACAGTGGAAACGGTGTTTCTTATGTGGTTCGTACCGAAACGTTATAAGCAGAGTCAGTAGAGTTCCAGAGAGGTAGCTGGCAGGCAGCTCTGTACTGAAGTCGGTGAAGGTAGGACCTGAAAGCGGGAACATGAAGAATCTCCACTGTTAGAAGCCGTTTGCCGGGAACGACTGGCGAAAACATAGGCTGGAAATGGCTTAAAGGGTGCTGTGGTAAATTGTGAATCGTGGAGATTAGCGGTGGCCTTGTGGTTACTTGTGGTTCAGAGTCGGTGTGATATAAGTGGTTAGTGGGTTCATTCACTAATCCAAACCCACGTCTAATAGACACACTCTAATTCAATTTGAATAATAAGGATTTGTATTGTCATTTAGCGCGTGTTCCTGCTCAAGGCCACATGCCTCTTCCGCCTGCTCTCTTTCCCTGCTTGGTGGGCGGACCAAGTTTCCTTCGTTAAACTTCGTAATAATTCGTCTCACACGAAGTGGGCAAGGAAGCAACTTTCGGTTTGCTGGATAACGCCTGTGATATGGAAGCGAAGGACTGTGTTCTTTCGATGGTTATGTGAAAATTAACTGTTTATGTGCGATTTCAGTCTTGTTGGGTGTTAGGTAACATTAAGTTTCATTAAAATATTGTAAGTGCATATTTAGATGGCGTAAGATTGTATTTGTGATCGTATTTTGACGCATCAGAAAGAAGCTATCCGCTTTTAAGGGAAGCAAGTCTGATATTGCGGTAAAATGGGCAGGGGAGTGAGTAGACTACACGCACAGGCAACAGCTAAAATGAATGCTGGCAGACAACGCGACTGTGACTGTGCAGTCGAAAGTCTTTTAAAACGGCGGTTTAATAGTAGGGACTTTTCTGAAAAGAAAATAATTATAGAAAGAGGATGACCGACATGACAGTTGCCAAACTTAAAGTACAAACCAAATTATGTCTAAGAAAATTTAATTTGGAACATTATTCTAAAACAGAATGGCTATCCGGTTGCCGTAATATAGGAAAATTGTTTTGTTGGCCGTGCCTACTGTTTCTCAATGAAAAAAAAATGTATGGAACAAGATTGGATTTGGTGATATCAACAACCTTCATTAAGCACTGAAACGACATGAGGACTCTCAGACTCATATTATTTCAACAGTGCAACTTGTTATGTTCGGGAAATCTCGAATTGACTGTCAACTTGACAATCAAAAGCGCCTGACGATACTACATAAAGAAACGCTTGATTGATATCATGCCTCCGTGATCTTGACGAAAGCGTGGATTCTATCGACCGAGGTAATTATGTGGAATTAGTTCACTTGTTGAGGAAATATGATCATAAACTCAATGTTCAAATTGGGAACAGTAGAGTATTCTCAGGTTCATCGAACAGAATACAAAACGACCTTATTGACTCAACAAGTGACGTAAATTTTGGTGAGTTGATTGCTGTCAGTTCGTTTATTAGACACCACTGCTTCCCTTACCAAAAATAGTACCGCACGCCACTGAGTCAGAGTTACTTTACTACTGACTGTTTGCCGCTAATCACTACGTCTTGGCGACGACCCCTTGAGACTCACGACCAGTAATTTTATTTCCAGTTATAGTCCTTGTGTAACATCCTCTCTGACGAGAGGATGGGTCTGTCATTTACAGTTGCTGATGATCCTCTCCGGCGCAGTCATTCACAGGTCCGAGCCCCGGGGGACTCAACATCACATTTTACTATCCCAGATTTCACACTCCCCCAACCTGGAGGGCCAGGTCCCCGTAGTTATATCCCTCAGGAACAGGGTGGTCCCGTTATACCTCCATGGACTGGGTTCGCTTTTCGTCGCCTCCTACGACTCGCAAGGCTACGGTGGAGGTACTCGACACCGCCTCCACATGGGAGCTCTCCAAGGAAACTTCCTTGTGTCCCCATTGCGTACGGGCCAAGGTAGCAGTCTGGACGTGACTGTGAACATATGAGTCCCTGCTTTTGCCGAGAATCGAACATCGGTTGTCCAGTTCACAGCCAGGGCACTGCCTGAGCAGTTCGGGTTGATAAAATTGTCAGTAACTTACTGACAGTTATGGGGCTATTGACACGGCTTCACTGGGTTCTTATTTCTAAGCAGCAGAACTGAAATCCTCTCGTCCGTTTGCCCGGGCCACACGATCCCGTCACTCTTAAACACATGTAAGTATAAGTCCCTCACGCCGATCACTGTGGCCGCACGGTCTAGGCCGTGAATTGCCTTCGTTCGCTCGAACGCTGGGTTCGAATCCCACCAAGGCGTTTATTCTGTGTTTGTGTTGTCCTGTGTGTAGGCGGCGGCCTTGCGACGGGCCGATCACTCGCCGAAGGAGTCCTACCGTCTGTGTAAAAAAGATTACGAAAATGAAGAAGACCAGCGGAAGGGCTGTAAAGCCATTGATGAACGGATGAGGCGTAAACCAACACAGAGCCAACCGAGCAGTCAAGTGTATAAGACGTGTGCAAAAGGCGTACCCAAGAAAAGAGTGAACACCTGGGTAGGTGAATTGGCTCGATGTTTGGGACGAGATAAGCCTATGGTGGATGGGTGGGAAGCAGGTTCCACTGGCTTTTCGGCGGCACACAATCTCCGCGTACCTGTGTTCACCTTGGCTCCCGAGAAGAGTATGAAAGAAAGACGGCTACAAAGACAGGAAAGAGAAAAATTGGCCTGAAGAAGACAGAAAGAACGGAAGGAAATAAATAAAAAATAAGAAACAAGCACATAAACAAAGAGGGGAAAACTAAACAACTCCACGGAGCTGAGCCCTCCAGAAGCCACCAGTTGCTCTTCTACTCAAGAATTTCCCAGCATTTTATGGAACTCGAAGGCTCATTATCGTGTTCATGAGAGCCTTCCTCTGGTCCTTATCATGAGCCAGATCGATCCAGTCCATACCACCACATCCTATCTCTTTAACATCCATTTTGATATTATCCATCCACCTGCGTCTTGGTCTTCTTCGTTGTCTCTTTCCTTCTGGCGTTCCCACCAATCTCCTATATGTATTCCTCTTCTCCCCACTTGTGCTGCATGTCCTGACCAACTCATACAAGTTATGAAGTTTCTCATTATGCAGTTTTCTCCAGCCTCTTCACTTCATCTCCCATAGGTCCCAATGTTCTCCTCAACACCCTCAGTCTATGTTTCTCCTTTTGTGACAGAGACAAAGTTTCATACCCATACAGAACAGGCAAAATTATAGACAGACTTGAAAGGATTCCGACGATGGTGTATACTGTACTTCTTTTGGCTTATTTTGGACTTCACCCATCGTCTGATATATAAAAGACAAAAAAAAAAAAAACACGACGGTTCGGAGACTGGATCTGTCTCCGTCTTCAGGTGGATAGGGAAGGATAAACCTATTCAGTTGGGCCCCTTAGAAAGAGCTAGGTCCAGTGATTGAGACTAGCTCTTTCTAAGGGGCCCAACTGAGTAGGTTTATCCTTCCCTATCCACCTGAAGACGGAGACAGATCCATTCTCCGAAATGTCGTGGTTCTTTTTTGTCTTTTATATACCAGACGATGGGTGAAGTCCAAAATAAGCCAAAAGAAGTAGGCAGAATTATAGTTTTGTATATTCTAATGTTTACGTGTTTAGACAAGCAGACGAGAAGACAAAAGCTTCTGGACCGAACAGTGGCAAGCATTACGCGAATTCATTCTCCTCTTAATTTCCTCATGAATCAAATTTTGATTTGTTGCTGTCGTTCCCAAATATTTTAACTGCCCTACATTTTCAAAGCATCTGTTAGCTGTCTTTATTTCATGATTTTGCCCTGCATTCTGTTGACAAGACAGCTGCATACACTTAGTTTTCTCTGCGTTTACTTCTAGGCCAACCTCCTTACTAGACCGCGCCATAGCTCAAGCGGTTAGTCGCTGGCTTCCCACCGCGGCGGCCCGGGTTCGATTCCGGGTCTGGTCAAGTGGGATTTGTGGTGGACAAAGTGGCGCTGGGGCAGGTTTTCTCTGAGTACTTCGGTTTCCCCTGCCAATCTTCATTCCACCAATTGCTCCACAATCACCCTCGCCTATCATCTGGGGCTGGTACAATAGACCAGAAGTGGCCGCAGTACAAGGGACTTGGTCCCACCTCACTAGCAATAAAAAAACCTCCTTACCAGCGTCAATTAAAGTTCGTTATTATGACTGTACTGACCGCCTCTGTGGTCTAGTGTTCAGAGTTCCTGGCTACAGATCCAGAGGTCCCGGGTTCGATTTCCGGCGCCACCAGATTTTATGAGAAGTAGTGGGGTCTGGAAAGGGCTCCAGTCAGCCTCGTGAGGGTAACTGAGAAGCTATTTCAAGGAAATAGCGGCTCCGGTCTAGAAAACCGAGATTAATGACCGTGGGGAACCGTTGCGCTGACCACGCGACACCCTCTATCCGCAAAAATTGGCACTAACTTCTCCGACAAGCGGCGGTAGCTCGGTCGTTATAGTTCGCTTGCGGACTACAAACAACGGAGTTTTTATTATGTCTATATTAACACGACTGTCTCTCTTGAAGCCTGCAGAAAGAAAGGCTGAATTGTTACGCATTACGACTACATGAGAACAGAACAGGGAGGAGTCATACGTGCAGATACACAGACATTGTTATCTGTACATCATATGGTAACGTCTGTATTTCTGTATTTTAGCAACTTGAATAACTTTATATTTTTTAAGAAGTCACTCCATTTAGGTGTAGGATAAGGTAGGAAATGCATAAATCTGCCTTGTACTTCCTCGACATGAACCGCGCCCACAATTGGAAATGGAGTATATTAAACTACATACACTAAATAATTCCACTGCCTGGTACATCTACATCAAAAGCTAAGTGCCAGTTAAAGAAGTGGCGAACCAGTGAATATAAGAGAGATCTCTGGCTCAATCATCCGGAACGCTCGGTAACGGCAAGACATCCAGTCAACCAGGGCCACCGGATGCACTACAAGAACACAGCGGTATTAGTCAAGATGTCCCATTACTCTAGCTGTCATCCGGGAAACAATGGAATTCAGCTTACATAAAACTTCAACCGAGAAGGGACTGACACACGAGATTATGGGGTTTTTGGACTTCGTCCATCGTACTATATTCTGAAGGACACAACGTTTCGGAAACTAGATCTGTTTCTGTCCTCAGGCGAGGGGTGGGAAATATTATGTCAAGTCCGTTAGAAAGAGCTAACCTCAACCACACCAGTGTAACTTCCGCTATATGTATATGTCACAACGGCAGATAACAGTAAAACGTACAATAAGAATTTTGACAATGCATGTACAGACCTGCAACTAAGACAGGAAAAAAGTATAAATTAAAGTAAACCGACGTTATAACGGACAAAATCCAGCTGTGTACAATAGTGAAAATTTAGAGATATTGAGGTACTAAGAAGGTTTTGTAGTTACAAAATTATTGAATATAACAAAGAACTTAAATATAAAAGAAGAACTTTAGGTAGGGGCTCGAGGTAGTGCAATTGGTTGAGGCATTATCCTACAAGCCGGAAGGTCGAGGGTTGATTTTCGATTGAGGTTATTTGACCTAATCCAAGTGCACTATGGCCCCGGGGTCGACTGAGCCTCTAACAAAAATGTGGAAGCCTCGACGTCTCACAACCCTACGGGCCTCCACGGCCAGTTACAAGGCTAGTTTTACCTTCTTTTATGCAATCATATTGTGTGGCTTCATGGTTAGTGCGTGTATTGTCTATGTGTTCCATGGCGCATTTCCGTGAATAATCTTTCACTGGGTTAAAGCGGACATCGGCGATAATGAACCCCACCCCCATTAGTCCGTTATAACGAGGGTTTACAGTAGTTACATAAAAAGAAACAACAGACTAAATCCAAGAACACCAAAGCATAGGATTAATTTGAAGATTTCCACGTTGTTAAGTTGTTAAGCCCTGCTCGGAGGAAGATAGCCCATACAATTAAGCTGGATGGAAGACGCTGAAGCAATGCATATTCCACTGAATCTGCGGCACAGGAAGACACGCCTCCGTCCCTTTTCGGACATACTCGTAATTCTTCACAATTATTCCTACCCATTCCCGCTGCAGTTTGTCGACAAACAGCGGAGATTCCAACCGCCACCTTCCACATCACCTGCTCACAGCAGATGAGCTGGACCAAGTTTTTGGACACCTGAATGGTCTCCAGCCTACTCCCCGAAACGTCGACAACACTGTTTACTTCCACACGATGCAAAGACACAAGAGTAAGATTAACATTAATTGGTTGAGGCACTACGCTACAAGCCTGAAAGTCGCGGGTTCGATTCTCGATGAGGTCACAGGATTTTTCAACTGATATATTTCTCCAGCCGCGCTTTGGTCCTGGGGTCGACATAGCCTCTAACAAAAATAAGTGCCAGGAATCTTCTTCAGGGGTAAGGGGCGGGCGGCCGGCGGGTAAGACTGATAACCTTACCGCCATCTGTGAGCAAACTGTCTAGACAAAATGTGGGAGCCTCGACGTCCCACAACCCCATGGCTCTCCACGGCCTCTTACAGGGATATATCCTTATCTTTTTGCCATTTTTACCTATTTTAGGTTCAGTTCAGATAAATAAGGATACTTTCACCTAACTATGAGCATTCTCCAAGATAAAATATGGGAAAGTGTAAAAGATTAAAAAAATCCATGCCATGGTATCTGCATGCATCCTCGGATCACTTAAATTACACTTTGACGCCGACGTTTCCTCGCGAACGTGTAAATGTGAAATTAGCTAAAGCGCCCGTTCTCTGTCAAAGTGGTGCCGAGGTCAAGAAAATTAGATGAATCGATTTATTCGATATTCACCAGGCATAATTGCGATTAGTTGTAACATAATCTTACTGTAACCATAACACTTCGTAACTACAAACAATAATAACACTCTAAAGGGTACTGTAACTACACCACATAAAATAAAGACTTCAGTTCTAACTCCTTCTGCCTTCTGTTTTTCTACTGTCTTCTGTCCGAGTCCCCTGGTATTAGCGACCATATTTTACTCTCTTAGATTCGAGACTTCCCTTTTTGTCGCCTGTTACGACTCACAGGGTTACGGTGGAGGTATTCGACTCCACCTCCACACGGGGTTCTGTTGGCCCTTTCTCTCCCTAAGGCACAATCTCGTCCAACCGCATGGAGACCACCCCCTTCAGCAGTAGAGTTATCGCGTTCTCCGCTGTTACTCTGCTTTGGAGGTTCTTAGACGTGTGAACGGAAATGCTTCTATATGCCTTGCCTAGGGATCGACGTGACTGTGTATGCAATGCATTGCTTATTCAGTCGTATGCTTTGTTGTGGAAACGTGTTACAACAATTGGCAGGCCAGCAGAGGCGCCTTCCGTGTTGCCACGGGAACGTGCTCAGCGAAGCGCGGCCCAGCAGAAGGGTAGCTTGCAGCTTTCAGGCGTCATGTCACAATATTACACGTATTAATAACAGCAGAAAGAGCATGATACAAACTTACTTCATGGAGCTGAGCCCTTCTTGAGAAGTCGCCAGTTGTGCAGCTACTCAAGAACTTCCCAGCACTTTATGGAACCAGAAGGTCCATTGTCGTGTTCACAAGAGCCCTCCACTGGTCCCTATCTTGAGCCAGATCAATCCAATCCATACCACCCAATCTTCTCTCTCTAACATCTTTGACACATTTTTGGCAACAGGGAGTGTACAAAAACAATCTGCAGGTGGTGGTGAAAGTGTTTCCGACAGGAGGATGAAACAAATGCTTGAACAGTTCATGTACCCCCAATCTTCCTTGACGGTTTGACTGGGCGCCACGGACCAGTCTCTTGGCCACCACGTTCATCGGATATCACTCCACCGGATTTCATTTTGTGGACATACGTGATGGACCGAGGGGGTGCCTGAAGTTCCTACGTCACAAGCCAACATCCGCTGATGTGACTATCACAGTTACTGCAGACATGTCGGATAAGACAGACAGAAACTGAGTACTGACCTGAAACTCCTCGTGTTACTGATGTGCCACCATGTTTGAGGTTGCTAAACTACACAAACTGCTACAAAAATGAATTCTTCAAGCCTTCCTTCTTGATGCCGCAAATTCTATTTAAGCGCCATATTGTGTGTGGCCAACTTATCGTTACGTTCATTCACCACAGTAGCAAGTAACTACGCCGTTTTTTATTTCATTTCGTGTTTCTTGTTGTGTTATTATATACAATTCTTTATTAGGGTCCGTCGCAACAGAACAATATTTTTTTATTGCAAGTGGGGTGGGACTAAGCGCCTTGTACTGCGGCCACTTCTGGCCTATTGTATCAGCCCCAGATGATAGGCGAGGGTAATTGTTGAGCAATTGGTGGAATGAAGATTGGCAGGGGAAACCGAAGTACTCAGAGAAAACCTGCTCCAGCGCCACTTTGTCCACCACAAATCCCACTTGACCGGGCCGCCGCGGTGGGAAGCTAGAGACTAACCGCTTGAGCTACGGCGCTGCCCTTAAAGAATTGTAACTACACTGTATTACTCGTACATGTTTCGACCCCTTCTGGCCATGTCAGGCTAATACATTTGAACGTTGACCTTTTTAGTTTATTGATATTTTTCCTTACACTGGCCATTCTTATTGAAGAGGTTGTACAGTATTACTGCCTAATCCATTCAATTTGGTATATGAAAGAAACAAAAGTACGAGTAACATAAAGAGCTGTGGTACAATAGGCCGGAAGTGGCCGCAGTACAAGGGACTTAGTTCCACCCCACTAGCATTAAAAACGTAAAGGATTAAAAATAAAAGAAAAACTGAATATAATCTATACAGAATAATTAGGCAGTAATAATAATAATAATAATAATAATAATAATAATAATAAGAGTAATAATCTCTCCCGCATGTTATACACTGGCCAGTATAGGCAG
>NW_019740657.1:853310-868432 GCF_002891405.2 Cryptotermes secundus
AGCCGCCATAAAACACAGTTGGAAGATAGCCGCCACACAACACAGTTGGAACCTAGCCGCCACACAACGCAGTTGGAATCTGGGCGCCACACAACACAGTTGGAACCTAGCCGCCATACAACACAGTTGGAAGAGAGCCGCCACACAACACAGTTGGAACCTAGCCGCCACACAACACAGTTGGAACCTAGCCGCCATACAACACAGTTGGAAGAGAGCCGCCATACAAGACAGTTGGAAGATAGCCGCCGCAGAATACAGTTGAAGTGATAACAGTTGAACGGTGTGTAAGAGTGAATGTCCAATAAAGACTCGCTGAATCCGAGACCCACGGAATTTATTCGTCGCGTGACACACCCAACACGTGACAATATGTATATTTTGTCATGTTTTAGGGGTGTGTGTGAATATAGACGAGGTATGCATTGGTTACTGGATGAGACTCCTTGCATACATCCCTCGAAACTACACTCACAGATCATTGACACGCAGACTAATATCCTCAGTATATTAGTCTCCACTAGCGGTTTCTTGGTAACGGCTTCTACCGAGGCACATTTTTCAGCTTTCCGCACTCAGGTCCTCACAGCCGCCCATGCAGAACTTTTGTCAACTGACAGCTCAACTAACTGGGCCCTAGGCAGACAGCCATTTCACGCCAACCTCCTGTTGGTCCCTTCACAGGCTGACTTTCAACTGACAACTGAACTGTCACTCGCCAACCAGCCACTTCATGTTACTTCACTCAACTTAACTGCTGACAACTGACAGTTCAACTATATCGCCATCTCTTCTTAGCCTCCCTTGAAAAGCTAAACTCTCGACTGCCTGGATTGTCCTAATTGTCTTCCTTATAAATATTTTACACGGACCGAATAAAAACACATTTCCCAACAATAACCCTATTGTTGTAAGGGTGTTTACCGATCCGTTGTTTAAAAGCGGGTTGCTGGACTCCGTTGTTCTATTGTTGCGTGCGTGTATGCTGCGGGCGTTACCTAGCAAGGGCCGCTGTTTACAGAGTCACCGCTTAGCAATTGGTCTATACGCCACAATAGTGCAGTTGGAGCCGAGGCAGCGCATTCCGTATAACGAATGGCTATGTGCTGGACGACCAAGGGGTCGGGGTTCGAGTGCGAGTAGGATCAAGTATTTTTCTCTTCTCCACGTCGTCCAGACCGTCTCCGGAGTCCACCCAGCCTCCTACGAACAAGTACCGGGGGCTCTTTCCCTGGGGGTAAAGCGGCCGCCTTCATATTCAACAATGCCGATGTCACGAAGACAGACACACGTATACAGAAGATTACTGGAAATTCTGTAATCTATGTACTTCCTAGGTTCATGTAACTTAACATTTTCGAACGAATACATCCCGTGTGGAGGCGGGGTCGAATAACTTCACCGTAGCCCTGCGAGTCGTATGAGGCGACGAAAAGGGAACCCAGTGCCTGGGGGTACAACTGGGTCATCCTGTTCCTGGGGGATATAAATACGGGGACGTGGCCCGCCAGGTTGGGAGAGTCTTAAATCTGAGCCAGTAAAATGTGGTCATGAGTCCCGCGGGACTCGGACCTGAGAATGACTGCACTGGCGAGAACCAGCAGCAACTGTAAACGACAGGCCCATCCTCCCGTCAGAGAGATGTTACATAAGGACTATAACCGCAAGTGTTCATTTGGACAATAAAATTACTGGCGGTGAGCCTCAAGGGACTTGTCGCTAAGACGAACTGATTGGCGGTAAACTACCCGTCGTAAAGCATTTTTTATTTTTTTTATTGCTAGTGGGGTGGGGTGGGACTGAGTCCCTTGTACTGAGGCCATTTCTGGCCTATTGTACCAGCCCCCAGATGATAGGTGAGGGTGATTGTGGAGCAATTGGTGGAATGAAGATTGGCAGGGGAACCAAAGTACTCGGAGAATACCTGCCCCAAGCGCCACTTTGTCCACCACAAATCCCACTTGATCAGACCCGGGATCGAAACCGGGCCGCCACGGTGGGAAGCCAGCGACTAACCGCTTGAGCTATGGTGCGGCCTAGTCGTAAAGTAACTCTGACTAATCTAACTTTCTAGCATGGTTACGTAAGTAGTTAATAAGTTTCGAAAGAGCAAAACATTTTTACTGGGCTTGGCACTACAAGTAACTTGTTGCTTTGCTTGTATAATTACGTCAACAGCAGGTGATATCTCTGTCTCTTTCTGCTCTAAGATATATTTAGTTGTTTATTACCGATTGCTTCACAGATATTTGTGAGGGATTCGTTTCATGGACATCTGTGTGTGCCAACATGTGGAATAATTTACGCTTGAAGTACATGCAAACGCTTCGGTCATGTCAAGGAAACCAAACAAAAGATCAAGGTTGAATGAAGTCTTCTGGAATGTGACACCGTATTCTTCCGGGGAGAATATACTGCTTCCATCTTCAGGTAGAACTGGAGTAGCGAAGCCCTCAAAAACGGTGGTACCCAGTTACCAAATCATAAAAAAGTTATCACAGAACCTACTTAACGTGAGAAACTCAGGTGTCACAAACTGACTTCATGGAGCTGAGTCCTACTCGATAAACCGCCAACAGTGCAGCTACTCGAGAAATTCCTAACATTTTATAGAACCATTAGGTTCATTACCGTGTTCACAAAAGCCCTCCACCGGTCCATATCCTCAGCCAGACAGATCCAGTCCATATCACCCCATCTTACCTAACATCCATTTTAATATTATCCACCCACCTGTCTTGGTCTTCCTAATGGTCTCTTTCTTTCTGGTTTTCCCACCAATATCTCTAATGCATTCCTCTTCTCTCCATTCGTGCTACATGCTCTGCTCATCTGATCCTGCTTGACTTGATCATTCTAATTATACTTGGAGAAGAGTACAAATTATGAAGTTCCTCATTATGCAGTTTTCTCCAACCTCCCGTCACTTCATCCCTCTTCGGTCCGAACATTGTCTTTCAGCACCCCAGCTCTCACAGACAAAAGATAAAATTATTTTACTCAGTACCCCCACAATGCACCACCCATTGCGCGAGTATGTAACACAGGTGGTTCCGTGTTGCAATTGCAATAAGGAGTCACGTGCTTTATTGTCAGCCAACATTCGGTTTCGATTTCAGGTTCTCCATCTTCTGGAATATAGCACCGTGTACTCCGTTGAAAATCAACCGACGCTGCGGAGGAACATGTCGCCTCCATCTTCAGGGTCGAAGAACAAACCAAAGCACTGTGTGCCTCCTTCTTTCACGGTGGTTTCTTATTTCGACCCTGAAGACTGAGGCGATACGCGCCTTCATGGTGTAGTGCTTAAGTAGTTAAGCATGGGGACAAATTTACGTTTTATCCTTACTTGTTGTATTAACACAATCGCAACGTCTAACATGTGAAGCGTGTCTACTGCAGGAACGGAGAAGCACTGACCACTCGAACAGCTGCTGGCAGCAGTGCCTACATTAACATGTGGAGCCATTTCATGTTTCGGAGGTTACATAACCCACAATAATTTTTCGTAAAATGCATTGTTGTTGTTACTCGGTGATCCACCTCCCAGTATTGTACTGAGATTTCGGCACCTACTGGCTGCTAAAGAAGAGAAGGCGAGGAATGTGGCGAGTAGAAGTGATCGATATTGAGTCGTCTACTGTGCAGCTACTGTGGAGCTTCACCTCCACTTCTTATGTTTTCTCAGTTTATGCTAATTAGGCTAAACGTAGCTAACAGACGTTTTCAAAACGTGGCACAGTTCAGATATTTTGGAACAATGATAACAAATCAAAATCTGACTCAGGAGGAAATTAAGAGGAGACTGAATTCGGGAAAGCTTGCTACCATTCAGTCCAGAGCCTTTTGTTTTCTAGTCTGCTGTCTGAAAACCTAAAAAGTAGAATATACAAAACTATAAATTTACCTTGTCGGTATGGGCGTGAAACTTTGTCTCTGACATTAAGGGGGAACACAGACTGAGGGTGTTTGAGAACAGAGTGCTGAGGAGAATATTTGGACCGAAGAGAGATGAAGTGACAGGAGTTTGGAGAAAACTGCATAATTCGCTTAGTGAGGGGTGGAGTCCAACTGGGTCCACTCGGTACGGTGGTCACTGATTGGCCTATTGTAGCCTGCCCCGGGTGATTATGATGATGGAGAATTTGGTGGAATGAAGACTGGCAAGGGAAACCAAAGTACTCGGAGAAAACCCGCCCCAGCGCCACTTTGTCCACTACAAATCCCACTTGACCAGACCCGGGATCGAACCCGGGCCGCCGCAGTGGGAAGCCAGCGACTAACCGCTTCAGCTATGGCACGGCCTAAAACTGCATAACTTCTCTTCGCCAAGTATAATTAGAATGATCAGGTGAAGGACGATGAGATGGGTAGGGCATGGGGGAGAAGAGGAACGCGTGTAGGATATTGGTGGGAAAGCCAGAAGGAAAGAGACCATTAGGAAGATAAGATGTAGACGAATGGATAATATTAAAATAGATCTTAGAGAACTAGAATGGGATGGCATGGATTGAGTTGACCTGCCTCAGGATAGGGACCAGTGGAGGGCTTTTGTGATCACGGTAATGAACCTTCGGGTTGCATAAAATGCTGAGAAATTCTAGAGTAGCTGCAAAATTGGCGGGTTCTCAAGATGGGCTGAGCTCCATGAAGTTAGTTAGTTATGGTGCTCTGGCACGCGGACAGTTGTACCCGGTAAGTAACGGGAATGTTTGAAGCAGTTGGTTCACATGAGTAAACCACGACAGACAGACAGACAGGAACTCGGCTACAAGTTCAAAGTGGCTAACATCCCGCACCTTCTGTCTCTTCCTGATTGGTTGTCTGGCAAGAGAGGCTGGGAGGTCAATAAAGTTGAATCCTGTAATAAAACCGTGTTTACTGTACGTACAAATTAAAGTTCGTGTGTGACCGGACTCACAAACCAGAACGAGGTGATGTAGGGACGCAGTGGTATGCGTGTCCTTTCAACCGACATTCCCAGTGTTAGGTCTTACGCGAGCATGCTGTCTTTATCTATGTATGGCTCTTCAGCCCGTGTGGACCTTGGCCGCTGTTTCAGTTTCTTAATCGTATACACAGCCAGTAGGATTCCTTGGACGGGGGACCAGCCCGTCGTAAGCCGCTACCTTCACGCAGGACAACACAAACACAGAATGAACACCGACATACGTGTACATCTATGCCTTGAGTGCTCGAGCAGGCGAAGATAGTTCCTGCCTCAGACCGCGCGGCCACTGCGGTCGGCAAGTCTCTCTGTCTATCGATTCTAAATAAGCCGCCTCTTTCAAGGTTGAGCAGAAGTTGTGGTTGAACAAAACTGCTTAAATGTGATGTCAAACGAGACGAAGGGGGGAAATGTCAGTTTGTGGCGGTGGTCGGGAGGTGGGGGCAAAAGAGAAATAAAACCTTATAACTAAGAAGTTACACGTCAATCCCCTGAAGCTCTTAGTTACTCAGCTAGTCAACAAATTCCGTCATACACGGAACCTGAAAGTTCATAATCACATAACGTTTCAGATTCCCACTGTGATGAGTGCTCAGATAGGTCTTCCGGGTTGTGACGCCGTATAATCTTCCAAGAGGAAACCAAAGTTTCGGAGAAACGCGCTGATTCCATCTTCAGTACATATTCACAACAGCCGGAATATGGTCCCTTTCCTGTGCCAGCAAATCCAGCCTCCGTTCTCACACCGTATCCTGTAATTCAATGGCTTATGAATCTACTGCTGAAAATGACAGCTAAAATACCTAAAGACACGCACGCACACAACACGAGAATACACACACAGACATACACCATCTCTCTATGGCTCTACAGGCGTTTATTGGATCTTGCTCACTTTTCGAGTTTCCTGATCCTACGCAGTCGGTAGGACCCCTGGGACGGGGGATCAGCCTGTCGCAAGACAGCCACCTACACGCAGAACAACACGCACAGAATAAACGCACACAGACATCCATGACTTGAGTGGGATTCGAACCCACGACTCCAGTGTTCAAGCGAGCGAAGACCGTTCATGTCTTAGACCGCGCGGCCACTGTGACCGGCGAACACATACACACAACACCATACACAAGTTTAATACTGAACGGTAAAAAACTTTATGTGCCATGTGGAAAACGACGTTGGTGCTTATAAAATTTTGTAACAGCGTAAATACTCGTAAACCCCTTTTAAATGGGGAAGTTTTGAATGTCACATGACCCAAGGCCACTGACCAATCCAAGAGCTATTACCAAAACTGATTAAGCGAATTTCAAGCTTGCAGTTAAACGTGTAGTTTATGTTGGGCGTGAGTAAGATTGAAGTTACAGGAGCGATGAAACCAACTTCGCGATGGATTTGGCTTCAGAACATCGTCGTTAAAAGTTGTAAACAATTTGTAATCTACAATATCGTTCTGACGACATTGCGCTAAGTTGCAAGACTGTAAATGCGGTTCATGTCGTGGTACGGCGTATAGCGAAAAGGATAAATTTGCTTCCGTTAATAATAACTTCATTTATTTATACGCTAACTCAACAACCCACGAATAATAACGGGTTTTGGATTGGGTGACGGGATTTGTACAATCACTGGTAATCACAATCAATTAGAACAACTTGCAGCCGAACTCTTCTTCCTTGACTGCCGAGGACTCGTCCAATTCTCCTTCTTGCTCTACGACTGACTTTTCAAAGTCAAGTCAAAGCCAACGTTATGTTACGACCGACGGTCAGTGGACCAGTCTGTCTTGGAATGAAGCACCCATCTGGGGCTTAAGACCAGGTCTTTATTACTGTCAGACAGTTGCGGGTTTGTTGATGTGGGGCGCTCTCTCTGACGAGAGGAGGAGTCTGTCTTTTGCCAGAGTCATAGTTAACAGTAATAAGTCTGGTGTCAGTATGTACAATTTACATTTTATATGTCATTAAATATATATACAACATATACGAGGCCTCTGTCAGTCCAAGCTCAGTAGAGCAGATCATGCCCTATCCTTAGTAGCTCTTGTTAAAACGGGATCTAGTCACTTGAACGGTCGTTATGTTTGACCGCCGCAAAGTTTAAGCCTCTTTCCTGTGTCGGAACTCGCCTTGTCCGTTGCAGTGAACATTTGCATTTTCATGATTTTGTTTGACTTCTGCTTGTTGCCTGCATAATTTTGTTATATAATCATATATGTACGGAAGTTTGAAAGCCATGTCCAAATCGCGGACCGGTGTGCGCCTTGGAAAATTTCCAGTGGTGCGAAGAACCTTGTTTTGCAGGCGCTGCAATTTTAGTAGATGGTTGTCTGCCGCGAACTCCCAGGTTGGGCAAGCATAAGTCATTATACTCCTAATGAGTGCTTTGTTGAGGGTCAATTTAATGTTAGTGCTTAAGAGTTGGTTGCAGAGGTGCGGCTGTGTAATATTTGCAGTGTGTAAGACTGTTACAATTCCTGTATTATAAATCTGTTGTCAGGAAATGGTTAGTGGAGACATTGTAAATGCGTGGTTATTGTTGAGATCTGTTACCTAGCAACGACTGGTGTAAGCAGACGTTGAAGATGTTATTCATGTGTCGTAATTACAGAAACATTTAGAGTCTTATAATTATTTATGATTACGACCGGCAAGTGTTCAATAAATCCAATTACCAATCCAAACCCCGTCTATGGTCACCGATATATGTGACAATATTATTGATGCACAGTTGCTTATTTCGAGGTCGTTGCCTAGCAACGGGTCTACATGCCACGATATGATACTTTTCTTTCCTTGAGAAGGATGTAACTTTAGTTTCTCTCATGCTCAGTTTCGTACAGTGCATCAACTTTGAACTGAATCATTGTGAGTCCATTAGAGTGCAATTCTTGATTAAAAGATTTAATGACATCATCAGCAAAGTGTAGATACCTGAAGTAGTATCGCATCATGCAAGGTAAAGCTATCCCTGTAACGGCCTCGGAGGTCAGTAGGGTTGTGAGACGTCGATGTTCCCACATTATCTAGACAATCGGCTCACAGATGGCGGTGAGGTTGTCAGCCCTAAGCGCCGGCCGCCGTCAAAATAAAAACAGGTCTTTGAGGAAAAGCGGAGGGCATTCAAAAAGCGATGAAAAATTCCAGAAACATGGATGTGAGACTGTCAATTGGTTGGGTAGCTATGAAATGAGTTTACATAGCCATCAGAGAGTCCTAAAGGTTATGGAGAAGGGTGGTTCGAGGGGAAGATCACATGCAATGCCAACATCAAAATGAATGGCATCAGCTTGACGCTGAGAGCCAAATAAGGGAATAACAGAATGACTCGACGCTGAGAGCCAACTAAGGGTCCCTTCGCACCGAATGAGTCCAGTCCAGTCACGTCGTTTCAGTCATTAGGTTTCATATTGAATACATCTTTGTCTTTTTTCTTTCTCCTGGCCAGATGGACGTGGAAATGATTGTGTTTATTATACTTAGAAGATTGCAGAGGAGGAGGGAAAGAAGGCGAAAGAAAATGTTTTGTTTGTAATTCTTCTGCTATGCGTCTCCAAACACTAGCAATATAGTCTTTATTTCGATGATTTGGGTCCTTTGTGTCGTATATTTCACGTCTACTTCTCACTAGAATTATCAGTTTCTCAACATCCATATTACAACATGTTACAAATGAAACTGATTAAAGCGTGTGACTTATGAGCGAGACGCACGAAGACTGGCAAGAAATTCAACCGGATGAGTCCTGGCCAGTCATGACTGGACTGGACTGGACAAGACGCGTGCAGTGTGAAAGAGATTACGGCATTTCCTTGTGTTGCTATGTGAAGCCAGTCAGATGAGTCAACGGGAGTCCGACGCGACTGGACGTGACTGGCTCAGACGGGTCCGGTGCGAAATCAGCCTAAGGGAATAACAGAATCACTTGACGCTGAGAGCCAACTCAGGCAATAACAGAATCACTTGACGCTGAGAGCCAACTAAGGGAATAACAGAATCACTTGAGGCTGAGAGCCAACTCAGGGAATGACAGAATCACTTGACGCTGAGAGCCAACTAAGGGAATAACAGAATCACTCGAGGCTGAGAGCCAACTCAGGGAATGACAGAATCACTTGACGCTGAGAGCCAACTAAGGGAATAACAGAATCACTCGAGGCTGAGAGTCAACTCAGGCAATAACAGAATCACTTGACGCTGAGAGCCAACTAAGGGAATAACAGAATCACTTGAGGCTGAGAGCCAACCGAGGGAATAAGAGAATCAGGATCAGTACCAAGATTGACGATGGTGGATTTAGATTTAGTGAAACCATTTTGGCAGGGATTTAATTTTAAATCTAGGTAATGTGAAACATGGCCATAAATAACAAATTCAGACAATTTGGAAGCGTTATTAAAGAAGAGAGAACGGCTTGCAGTTACAGATATACAGTTGTCATTTATTGAGAACAGAAACAACTTCATTAGCCGTTGCTTGGTAGTGGCTTCCAACAGCGGATGTTCAGCAGCAGTCAACTCCAAAGTTACTTTATGACTGGCGGTATACCGCCAATCAGTACGTCTTGGCGCCAAGCACCTTGAGACTCACGACCAGAGCCTTTTGTTTTTAACGGAAGTCTTGCGGTAATAGTCCTTATGTAACATCCCCTCCTACGAGAAGGTGGGTTTCTCTCTTATGTTAGTGCTTGGCCTTTCGTCAAGCGGACGTATCGCACATGTAGCATGTTATTGAAAATTCTTCCTCTTGCACTACACATAAGTCCTCTGTTAGTATAGGCTTTACAGAGCAGATCATGCATACCTTACGTATCTTATGCTGTAACGGCAACTTAGTCATTAGAAAGATCGTAAGTTTGACCACTGCCAAGTTTAAGCCTCTTATATCTTTCAACTCAACTGTCCTTATAACATCTCGGCATGGACAGAACAGAAAATACCGTTCTCTTTTCTTGTTTACGGGCTCTTGCCTCTTAATGGCAGTTGTCTTGTCTCGCGGTCGTTGCCTAGCAATGGCCCTGCATTCCACAATATACTGACTGGCCATGGTTACTAAATTCATCAGCAGCTTCGCAATGTTCTAAATGTTCAATCAGAGTTCGTGCAACTCGATCAACTGGCTGAGAACTTGACAGACGGTGATCTCGTAACACAATTCTTCTTTTTCTTTACGTAAGGACACAGGCTGAAAACAGGTATTTTATCCCATTAGCAGGATTGTAACTCTTAGCTCGAGGTATCGCCCCTACATCAAACGACCTCGACATCGAGTTCCTCAGATTGTTCACAAGGCACGAACTAACAAATTTCAAAATTAAACCCTTGCCGTGAGATGCTGGTAGTCGCACAGCCTATAAACTTCTCACCTGCAGCGACGTGACCAGCCGCGTATTGGCCACCTGCCTGTTTCTGAAGGACAGCCATGATTGGATCACCTGCGTCAGGCTAGCAATGACGACCCGACTAAGTAAACAAGTCTAGCCTACTGACCAAGTGCACACTGCAAACTCCTTCACAGCAACATTACATTACTTTTCTCAGAGCAGAGAACCCTCTTTCCAGGAAAGAAAACTGTCATTTCTTCCGAGTTGCTTTGGCACAATATTCTCAGAATCATGTGTACAGCTGCGCCTTGTGCCTTACATGCAATATGACAGACCGTGAAGACCCATACAGCTGTGAGACGTCGAGGATCCCACATTTTCTAGACAACCGGCTCACAGGTGGCGGTGAGGTTGTCAGCCTTACTCGCTGGCCTTCCTTTCCCTCCAGGAAGATCCCTGGCACTCATTTCTGTTAGAGATTGAGTTGACAAAAGGGCCATAGTGCTGCTGGAAGATCAGATCGATCGAAAAATCCATTGATGAAACGGGGAATCGAAATCGTGACCTTCCGGCTTGTGCCTCAACCAACTGCACTACCGCGTGCCCTCAGTATTTCTAACGAAAACTGTCAGAATACATGTATAAGCGTATACAAATACATTAACCTAAAACGAAAACTGCTGCTATTCATTCATTCATCAGTAATCGGTCAGAGGACAGGTCCACATCTCTTCTAAAACAGGTCCTCCACTTAATGCGATCTAGAGCTTTCTACTTCAAATGAGAATATCCTCTTCTGTCCCCAAGGTCATCCAGCATCTTATTATGTCTTCTTGTCACTTCCATCCGCCCCTCTATCTTTCCTTCAATAACTTCTTTTAGGAGGAAGTTACTGCGTAAGATCCGACCAATCCAATTTGTCTCGCATACATGGTATCTCTGTTTTTGGAAAGAGACTATCCAGAAAAAGTGATAATGGGGTAGTTTTTCCATTTGCAAACACCTCCTTAGGAAAAAACAACACAATGCAAAAAAAAACGAAAAACTCTCAATAATATAGAGAAGAACACAACAGAACATAAAATTAATTGTATAAGCAGACAAAGGAAAAACAATAGTCATAATGCAAGAACAAGATTACGACAGAATTATCAACGACTTCATCCAAACAAACCAATTTACACACATCACACAAATCCCATTCAAATCTTTACCAGAGCAATGTAAAGCATCTACAGCACAATGCCTAGAACATATCCTAAAAAACTTTCAAAGGAAATGCCTTAACAAGAACCAAAAATCACGGAACCTCCAGGCACAAATAAAAATACATAAAAGCCCTGTACCCATAAGGCCTATAGTCAACTGGTGCAGTTCTCCAGCATACAAACTAGCATTTAACTAACCAAAATACTAAAATAAAACATCCAATTACCTTACATGTACAACATAAAAAACACCGCGTTTCGTCATAGACCTACAAGATTTGAACACTGAGACACAACCAGACCACACCACAAACACATTCAAAGATATAGAGAATATAACACATACCACACTATCTCAAAATTACTTCAAATGCAATTAAGTTTACTACAAACAGGATGAAGTGGGATACGGGGTAGCGTAGTTGGTTGAGGCACTATGCTACAAGCCGAAAGGTCGTGGATTCTATTCCCGATGAGGTCATTGGATTTTTCAATTGACCTAATCCTTCCAGTCACATTATGGCCCTGGAATTGACTCAGCCGCTAACAGGAATGATTACCAGGGATATTCCTGGGGTAAAGGGCGGCCGGTGCTTAAGGGTGACAAATCACCGTCATCTGTGAGCCGATTGTCTAGAAAATGTGGGTGCCTTGATGTCTCACATTCCTATGAGCCTCCACGGCCTGTTGCAGGAATAGCTTTACCTTACCCTCTACAAACAGGGATGATTAGTAATGGGAGCCCCGTCTTTCGCAAACCTAGTTGAAATATATCTACAATTCCTAATATACAACACCATTATCAGACACAAAATAACAGAGTATTTCAGACATGTAGACGACATACAACGAAAAATTTACAGACAAATTTACGTTGCAATAATTTAACAACCTCCAACCAAACCTACAGTTTATGATAGAAAAAGAACAAAACAATAAAATAATTTTCCTAGACATGAGTACAGTATATAGAATACAGAAAATAACCTGTCCTGCAACATATACCGCAAACCCACGACGACAGATACAACAGTACACAATACAGTATCATATCCCATGCAATACAAAATGTGAGCCATTAGTTATCTAATTAACACCCAACCTATATTCCAGGGAAAACCCCATAAAAATACAGAAAAATACAATAAAGTACATACTACAAGAGAACCAAAACCAAATAAACAAACCCATAAAACATAAAATTAAACCAAAAGTACGCTGAAATGAACAAAGGAAATACCCATCAACAAAATAAACGGATTACATTAACATATTTGGACACAACACATTTCCAAAATATTCAGATACTGCCGCCAGAATAACCTTCAGAACATTAACACCATTCACAAAACACCTACAACCAAAACAACAAAGAAGTAACCAGTATCACAATAGGGACATTTACAAACTAAAATGCATGGGCTGTCCCCTGCAGTGCATAGACTAGAGCGGGCGATAGTTCCAAACAAGCTAGAAAGGTAAAAGTTGCCCCCTCGCTTAACTAATTACGCACTACACCATGAATGCGTATGGGGGAGTACAAAAAACATATGACTTACTTATTCATTGAGCTGAGCCCTTCTAGAGGAGCCGCCAATTGTGCAGTTACTCAGGAATTTCCCAGCACTTTATGGAACCCGAAGGTTCATTACCGTGTTCACAAGAGCCCTCCACTGGTCCATATCCTGAGCCAGACCAATCCAATCCATATCATCCCATTCTGTCTCTCTAAGATCCATTTTAATATTGTCCACCTACCTACGCCTTGGTCTTCCCAGTGAAGTTTCTGCTGGCTTTTCCACCAATATATACAGGATGTCCCAGGAGGAATGTGCCAGACTTCGGGAGGGTGTTCCTTATGTTAAAGTATGCCGATATAACCCAAAACACCTATGTCCAAAGTTGAACGGTTACGGAGATAATGGCAGAGAAATGTGAAACTTTGTCATGTGTTACACACTTGTTGATTATGAAATACATATTAAAACTGGCAGGAATATGTGGTTTCTGTAATGTTAATAATGTACGTAACATCAAACTAACTTGTGAGTGACGGAAAGCCATAAAAGTGAACTACAAAAATACTCGCACGCCATGTCATAGTTGTCCTTAGGGTTCCAAGGACTATACATGGCACATGACTGGCAAGCGCTGACGTAACATGGCTGACTGCGCTATAAGCCGACCACATAACTGTATTAAACGTACATTCACGGAAAATCTCTTTTGGAATTTCATTTCCATTATATCATGTGGATTGTTATGGGACCACGTATGCACTTTTCGTAAATTATTTACACCGTCCAGGGTAAAAGACGCCTCATCACTGAATAAAATGACGCTTAATAGTTCGGGATGATTTTTTTATCCAGTGGCACAAATCCATACGCTGTGGATGGTCGCCTGGTTCCAGATGTTGTACCCTTCGATCATGGTAAGGATACAACTCTTCATCATGTAAAGTTCGCGACACCTGCATATTTGATACGCCAATGCGAGAGGCCATTCTACGAGTGGACAGACGCGGACTTCTCTGAACCATCTCAAGAACGTTCTCTCGTGTGTTTATCATTCGTACATCCTCCCTTTCAGGGTGGACAGAAACACTCGGAAGAGAACTAATATCACGCAATGTCTGGTGAATTCGCGTAAATACACTTCGACATGGAATCCTTCGATGGGGAAAACGCCTTTGGTATTCTTCAACAGCAGCACGTGCATTGCCACAGCGAAATCCATACACAAAATGCATATCACAATATTCCACGTGTGAAAACACAAAATGCATTTCAGCAACTCCGCACAATTAACCTACCACCCATTCAAAACGCGGCCGCAACGTATCCTGAAGGGAGCACATAAGCTTACGGCTAGTGTGAATCACCACACTCAAGGACAAACATAGATAAGACTCGCCAGCTGACAGGTACAGAGCGTGGACCCGCCAGAAGACCACACTTTTCTTGGGACATTAGCTCCGTAACCGTTCAACTTTGGACATAGGTGTTCTGGGTTATATCGGTATACTTTAACATAAGAAACACCCTTCCGAAGTCTGGCATTCCTCCTGGGACATCCTATATATATATACACCAATGATTTTCTTTTCATGTATCCTGTTGTGTTATAATTAGGGACCGGATTTTAATGCAAACGCATATTTCTTTCTTGCAACAGAAAGTAGGCTCGTTTGGATATATGTAAGAATTACTTCATTTCTTAAATTTTGGACATGGTTTGATGGTGCATAGAAATGCATATTTTGCCTGTTTTACGAATAAGCATCATATTTTCGAAGATCTCTATTTACACTGCATATTTCCTTTTTAAAATGTTTATCATATATATTTTTTATTTTTATGTTCAAATTTTCAATCGTGGTCGTGCGTATACAATTTTTTCCGTATTAGAATATGTTGCATATTTGACTCAACATTTCGTCATGATTCATGTTTATGATGCAATACCCAGGACGGGACTTCCCCGATCCCTCTACTCGTAACTTGCCTCATCCGCGTACCATCAAAGTGGCCGCGAAGAGATTAGTCGGAAGCGTTCACATGTAGCCGCTATCAACGTAATACTATTCAACCGATAAGGGACTTCACTTATTTATTTCCGAAGTCTCCATGAGGTTCGTT
>NW_019740657.1:868771-878379 GCF_002891405.2 Cryptotermes secundus
TGGAAGAGTTGGTGAAGTAGTAAAGGAAAAAGTACACAGCATTCTTAAAAGAAAAATCCAAGATATGAAAAAATTTGTGAAATTGAAGAAATTTTAGCCGGCAAACGTACTGAACTGCCAAGTAAAAATCACTAACAGTGGCAAATTGCGGCTTTTGTACTTGTGCCCCTAAGTTCCTGTGAGGTGGAAACAAGATTTTCCTGCTATGAGGGCATCTTACGAGACAATAGGAAGTGACTAACTATGGAAAACCTAAAACATTTAGTAATTGTGAACTGCAACAGAAGAGAAGTTGAAAGTTCGGAGAGCTAAATGAGAGTACCATCAGTTTTTTAAATTTGTAATGAAATATGCTGGCTTTGTTGCGTGATTTGTATTTAAGTATAGCTTTTTATTGCAAGTGAATCATTCAGTGATTACATAAAATGAACTTAAATATTGATCTGTTGGTCTTAAAATAATGTAAAATCAATTTTAATATTTAGTATAAATTTTTATGTGCATATTTTAATGCATATTTCGGAAGTTTTTCATGCATAAATGCATACATATTTAAGGGATTATTAGGGCATAAAAATCCGGTCCCTAGTTATAATATACAATTTCTTTATAAAAACCGTCACAACACAACTATATTGTAAACTTGGCAGTGACCTTAATATAGTTGTGTTGAGACGGTTTTAATAAAGAAATTGTATATACCAATATATGCATTCCTCGTCTTCCCCATTCGTGCTACATGCCCTGCCCACCTTATCCTCATTGACTTAATCATTCTAATTATATTTGGAGAAGAGTACAAGTTACGAAGTGCAATACAATATAACAAAGACACATTCTCCTAGGTACAACACATACTAAGCACGGGACACTCCTATGGAAACATTCATGACACCATGGAAATAACATAAATAGTCCCAACATGCAGACATATGAACAGCTTTAAAAATTCCATTTTTTTTTTTTGCGAGCACTAACCAAATAAACAAATGAATGAAGTACTGTCTGATCTCCAAAATCCTACAATGAACACCACATATAATCACTATACAAAACATTAACACGCACAATGCACACCATGCCAGCAGACAACGCCACATAAAATACATGCAGCACCAATAGCACCATTTCCATACAGCCATTTATGCAGACAACACACTCCATACAAGGAAAGAAAACACTAGAAAAGCATCCGAAATTCCAGCACCACACGTCACACATCTCTAGGCCAACATATAACCACATCAACGTCAGGTAAGGAAAACCCCTACTTAAAATAACATGCACTACCGACACATTCATAGGACGGATAATAGGAAGAACCTCATGAAAAACAGGAACGCACATTGGCGAACAACATATGGCAACACAGAACAAAAGGGGACGACAACATAAGGTAAAAAGAAGAAATAAAGCACATAACTCAATTTTAATTCCAATTAGAATATTTTATTATTTTCGAAAATGTAATATTTAATGATTTTATAACATAAGAGCATTACATAGACAACAAACCTGTACAGTGCACTCCCAATGTGTAGACGCTGGCCAGTGAAGGGAGGTACACCGGACGGATGGAAGGGTGATTGTAAAAGCTCTAATATGCACCTGACGGCCGCAATAGGTCGAAATACACGTATGTAGTACATGCAAACGCATGGTGTGTTTTTACCAGAATTGTGTCAACTGAATAATAAAGAATATTTCAATTAAAACGTATTTAATATATTTTTCGTGTTATTTCGCCATCTGACTGGCAGCATATTGTCACGTGTTGGGTATATGTCACGCCACAAATAACTTCACGCCGTTTGGATATAGCGAATTTATTCCACTCGCTTTTACATTTACACCACTACTGCCATCTGCAGTATCACAAATACTTCTCCTGCTGGAGTCACTGCCATTCACTCTGGCGAATGCTAGACTGCAACGGCACTCGGCGACTTCACGATCCGCACTGTGTCACTCCTGCTCACACACTCTGCTCACATACGCGTACTGCTCAGCCGGCTCTTTATGCCGTTCCCTGTTGCCTGTGTCAACAGCGGTATCCCGGTTACGTCACAGTGGGAAGTGCTGTCACCGCGGGGGAGGAGACGGAGTGTTGACTGGCCTGTTACCGTAGCAGCGGCAGTGCTCCGAAGCTGTTACGTCACAGCTGGAGGGGGATGGGGTGCCCTTAATAGCGCAAATACGTCACAATAATAACCTCACCACATCAACACGCCTCACGACCATCGTTCCAGAAATGTGAATTGTGTTCTTTAACACAATCTGTTGTTACCCCGAGTTCATAACCGCACAAACCGGCATAAACCGGCTGCAACTGTGCAGCTTCCAAATTTTTGCCTAAAGTCTGTTTTTATTGTTCCATAAACATAGTTGAGCCTCGAAATTAACATCCGAGCTCAGCGGCCTCCATAGTCTAGGGGTAACGTTCCCACCTCATGACTCAAGGTACGCGGGTTCAAACCCGGCGGAGGTCGTGGAATTTTTAAGGGCGGAAAAATTCAGGGAACAAGTCCTCCGGGAGGGACATTAAGCCGTGGGTCCCGTGTCGTAGATTTACGGCACGTAAAAGAACCTCATGTCTCTAGGAGACTTCTGAGCTAAATTAGGCAAATATCCCGCCCAAGTAGTTTCCAATGTCTTCGGCAGATGGGGAAGCTTAGGTACCACTGCCAGAGGAGGGACGACCTCACTGACAGAAAGGGACTATCAGATACCACTGCCAGTAGAAGGTTGGAACCTCGCTGGCAGAAAGGGAACGATAGCGAGCACCAGTACCGGTAGGGTATGGAGACAGCAGACATTTAAAGGGGGACGTACAATAGACTATTAGTCGCGGTACATGGGGAAACCCACCCCCTCAATACTGAGTAACTGAACATCCGAGCTCCATTCGAAAAGCATGGAACATTCGGCGAAGTAAATTGTAAATGAGTACAATTGAGGCTCGGTTCTAAACTTATTGGAACTGAGCTTCTGGAGGCGGTTGCAACACGATGTTGTTCAGAGATATTCCGACGTTTCGGAGGAACTATCAGTTCCATCTGTTCTGTCAGGTTCCTGTTGCGATTACTCTTCCATCTCGAAAATAGAGGCGACTTGTTTCTCCAAAACGTCTGGCTCTCTTCGAACTACACGGCGCTACAACCCAGAAGAACCTACTTCTCTTCTATAAATTATTTTATTTGAAATAAGGAATAACTTGTCTGATCAGTGGAAGGAGTCTATTGCTCTACCAAATTAGAAGGTCGATAAAACTGACTGTAGTAATTATCGAGGGATATCACTGCTATCAACTTCATACAACATTTTATCCAATATCCTTCTCTCAAGGTTGTCTATATATAAATGAAATTATTGGAGATCATCAGTGTGGGTTTCGACGTAACAGATCAACTACAGATCAGATCTTTTGCATTCGTCAGATATTGGAGAAAAAATGGGAGTACGATGAGACAGTACATCAGCTATTCATAGACTTCAAGAAAGCCTATGATTCAGTTAGGAGGGAAGTATTGTACAATATTGTGATAGAGTTTGGGACACCCATGAATCTAGTTAAACTGATTAAAATGTGTTTAAACGTGACTTGTAGTGAAGCCCGTGTAGGTAAAGGTTTGTCCGATAAATTCCCTGTTCAGAATGGTCTAAAACAAGGAGATGCTTTATCGCCACTCCTTTCCCCACATTTTATAGAAAATCGGCTCACAGATAGAGCTGAGGTGATCAGCCTTATGCGCCGCCCGCCCTTTTTCCCCAGGAGGATTCTTGGTACTCATTTCTGTTAGAGACTGAGCCAACCACAGGGCCATAGTGCGGCTGGAAGGATGACGTCAATTGAAAAATCCAATGACCTCATCGGAAATGGAACCCATGACCTTCTGGCTTGTAGAATAGTGCCTCAATCAAGCAAGCTACCGCGTGCCCCCAAATAAAGGCCGTATCATGCAGAGAACTAGAAGTCTCTGTGTTCGAAATGCGATTTAGGGACGTTCTGACACTATCGTGTTACAACACTCGGGAAGAGCATACGAGTATTCATGCGACATTGAGAATCGGAGATAGTGCTACAGCTAATGGCCGCACCGTAGCTCAAGCGGTTAGTTGCTGGTTTCCCACTGCGGCGGCCCGGGTTCGATCCCGGGTCTGGCCAAGTGGGATTTGTGGTGGACAAAGTGTCGCTGGGGCAGGTTTCCTCCGAGTACTTCGGCTTCCCCTGCCAATCATCATTCCACCAATTGCTCCACAATCATCCTCACCTATCATCTGCGGCTGGTACAAGAGGCCGCAGTACAAGAGACTTAGTCCCACCCCACTAGCAATAAAAAATAGAGCTACAGCTACCACATCGCATCGCATCACGCCACACACACACACACACACACACACACAGGCGCGGAAGTACGGGAACACACTATGTATACACAAAATGCATACACATGGTCCACCGAGTCAGTTAACTGGCTGGTAAAATATAAACTAAAATACGTTAGAAGTGTGTTTATTGCTTACTAAATTCACAAAAATCTTTAGAAATGCGACCCTCCGTCTTCAGTGTCCAACTCACAGCGCTGTGATACCGTCCTACAGATTGGCTGGCCGCTTTAAATCTGGACATTGCCGTCAATGCAAGAGAGTGTTTTAGGTTAACTGACTTTTGGCTACCTTGTATTAAGCTGCCATTCTAAATAGCTTTAACGTTATTATTACATAAATGTACAGTGTACAGGCCTATATACGTACATGTCTTCCGAACAGAATGCAGACCAAATAACACAGACCTAAACACAAGGAACAGTAACATCGAAATTACATTCACGAAGAAATTAAGAATAGATTAATTTCTGTGAATGCTAATTACCAGTTCAGATTCTTTTGTCGCCTCGTCTCCTATGCAAGTAGCCTAAAGGTTAAAATGTCTCCCTACCTACCTATTATATGAGTATTTCTGTCTGTCTGTCTGTCTATCCATTCATCCACCAATGCATCTATGGCTCTACAGCCCTTTGTTGGACCTTGACCTCTAATTCATTTCTTAATCCTATACACAGCCGGTAGGACTCCTTGGGCGGGGGATCAGTCCGCCGAAAGGCCGCCACCTACACACAGAAGAAAACAAACACAGAATAAACGCACACAGACATCCATGCCTAGAGTGGGATTCGAACCCACGATCCCAGTGTTCGAGCGGGAGAAGACGGTTGATGCCTTAGACCGCGCAAAGATTAAAATATACATGATTATAATTTCAAAGAAACCAGATCTGTATTAGCGGATCTAAATTAGGTCGTGTCGGTGCGAAACATGCTTCCAGAAACTGAGTGACTACAGCTACTCTAGCTGCAGCGCCCTCAGAACTTATGAAGTAGGCCTGTCTTATCACAGAGTCCAACTTGCAGTCCGCAAATCCACCAAAGCAGATATGTTGAGTGAACACGATTCATCTTCACATGCAGTGAGATACGTAATAGACAACTACTGTAAAACAGAAGTAAAATGTAGAGTAATTTGCCTTTGGTTTCAGAGCTATTCGATATTTTCTACATGAGGAGTTGTTTACAATAAACAAGGTAATAGAAATAAACGCACAGTGTAAAGGATGGGAAGAAGACAGAACTGGAAAAGAGGTTGTAATTCGACAAAAAAAAAACTGCAGTGATTTGCAATTGAGCCGTGACCGATGGCGAAACAGTTAGTCTGAACACCCTCACAATCGTAGCACGTGGCAACCAACAGTCAGCGTGACGGCGGGTGGGCGGGAGGCGCGCACGGCTGCCATCTTTCGTATGATGAGAGACTTCTGAGCAAATTAACTTCCATTTGATCTTCGTTAAAGTACGGATTGTATCGGCCCGTCGCGTCGCCTACGGGTTTTCAATGTTATACACATCGAATACGAAATTTAATAGGAATCCCTTCATCAGTTATTCAGATGAAACAGGCAGGCTCACATACGAAGTGACAATACAGCTCTAAACCCGTTCGCTCTCTGCAACGAACGGATAACACGTACTATCTATCGTGTTAGGAACATCCGTTGTTTTATTTTCAATATTTTCACGTATGAGGGGTTTCCGTGAAGAACAATAATGGGTTCAAGATTTCATGACTGGATTTACTGGCACGTCTTTACAATTGCAACCAATTACAACAGCTCAAAATCAATGATTTCCTAAGACTCGCTCCATTCCTTACAGGACTACGAGTGTCTTCTCTTCCACTGTGACTAACTTAGTTCTAATTTACGAGTCACTCACTTCTACTACGACTGTCTTACGAATGCCGAATGACTGAATTCTCCTGAACTGAACTAATTTCCAGGCGACCGGAATATAGATCACCACCTCGAGCAGTTCGTGTTATTCTGTTTTTCCGTTGCCACGAAATGTGCTTACAAAACCGTTGCTCAGCAATGTATTATACCGTTTCCATTCGTTGCAGCTTGAATGCGTGTTTGGCGAGCCGTTGGTCAGCAACGGACTTCCGCTCTAACTCCACTATTCCGGGTTTCAGGTGCCATGCTACAAAATGTTTTCCTTGTTTGGGGCGATAATACGAAGGTAAATCGAAAAGTCTTTGCCCCTATTCCTTTTCCAGCCACAATAATACACATACAGGGAAAACAAAATACAAGCAGTGTTCTAAGTACCTTTGACTATTTCTCCACATAGTCACCACCCCGGTTCAGGCATTTGTCCCGTCGCACCACTAGTTTGGAGTTGCCGCTGTTGTAGAATTCGGCCGGTTGAGCGCTAAACCACCGGGCAGCGGTTTTCGCATCGTCGTCGGAAATGAACCTCTGGCCTGCCAGGAACGTCTTCAGTGGACCGAACATGTGGTAATCACGGGCGGCGAGGTCTGGACTATACGGTGCATGCTCCATAATCTCCCGTCCGAATGACTGCAGTCACGCCCGGGGATTCTCGTGGACGTTGTGGTTCTCCTCCATGACAACGCCAGGCTTCATGTGGCAAACAGAAGTACCGCCCGACTGCAGTTATTCGGATGGGAGACTCATTACATCCGTTTTACTTCCATTTGAGACCTATTCACTGACTTTCCATCGTATATACAAATGACTTCTTTTCCATATAATCTCATACTAGTGTACAAGTGTTACACAGCACTCACGTACTGTACAAGCCCCTATCTGGTACGCTATAGTAATAGGAACCACCATAGTCCCGCGTTCCAACATGCGCGCGCCACTGACAAACACACATCAGGAGCCTACACACCATTTTCACCCTACGCATAGCTCTGTAAACTTTGAAAATGGTACAGATGTTGATATAAAATTTTACACTCATAATTTCCTCAGGAATAATCTCATGACGTTATGACATACTCGTAGAGTCGTGAAACACCTGTCCATAGGCACGCATGCGCCTTCCTGAGTATCATCGCACTTAGTCTCTTTCGCATTGCTTCTCTTCGTTTCCTTCCATATATTCTCACATCCAATGCAAGTCTACGATGAACACTCGTAGGTTGGCAGAACATAGAAAGTGGCGGACGTGGAGGATGTTAATGGAAAACCACTGCGTGTCTAGAGACATGTAGCAGTAAGAGAAATTGCATACCTGTCGCGAGCAACACCCCATCCTGTTATCAACATCTGGCTCTAACACACTTCTACTGTGTCTCACCCTATTACGAACGTCAGGCTTTCACAAATTTCTGCTTCGCTTGATAATGTTACTAACGTTTCAGAGTTCTACTGTACTCCACCCTACTCCGAACGTCAGGGTTTCACAAATTTCTGCTTCGCTTCATAATGTTACTAACGTTTCTCAGAGTTCTACTGTACTCCACCATATTCCGAACGTCAGGCTTTCACAAATTTCTGCTTCGCTTTATAATGTTACTAAAGTTTCTCACAGTTTTACTGTACTCCACCCTATTCCGAACGTCAGGGTTTCACCAATTTCTTCTTCGCTTTATAATGTTACTAACTCCAGGGTTTCACAGAGTTCTACTGTACTCCACCCTATTCCGAACGTCAGGGTTTCGCCAAGTTCTGCTCTACTCCAGTCTGTTACCAGCGTCAATTCACAGAATTCCGGTTCTTACTGTTACTGTCAGCGTTTCACAAGGTTCTACTGTTCTTCGTGCAGTTACTAACGTTGAACAATAGATCACTGTAGGTCGCGGTGCATGGACTGAGAAGGCCCACCCCGTATGCATTCAGTGTTGGATTTCAAATGAATTCAATTCAGGAGCTCCTAAATATACAGTACAGCCCTAACATCTCATTCATCACATTTGACTGATAGCAACCAATATACGTACGTCAACAAATGTCATATCGTGCTTCCAGTAAAGTGGCAGGACAGATTGCGCATGCGCTGTCAAACGTTCAGAACCTCAGCTGCTGCCTTCGCAGGGCCCACCTACCCTATGCGACAAGGTGCACGTGATTCAAGCAGTCAGTCCTTGAGAGAAGGGAATTCTGAAATCATACAACAAAAATTCAGACCCAGAAGTATCTGGAAAGACCTGTGGCACTGAGCCCTTGAATCGCAAGAAGATAATGATTAATGAATTAAAGATTAATGCAAATATTAACTAAGGCAAGTTCAATGCGACATTCTTGCTATAATCCTTGGGCAGAGGTAAAGGTAAAGCTGTCCCTGTGCTCAACTAATTAAGCACTAAGCCATGAAGGCGTATGGGGGAGCGGATATATAGATCAATATTTTTCTTGACCTCGGCACTAGCTGGAGGTGAGTGGAGAGCTTCACGCCCTGGCCGCTTTACCCTCGGGGAAGAATCCTCCGGAATCTGTTGGATAGGAGGTCGCGTGGACGTCAGAGCCGGTCTGGACGACGTGGAGGAGAGAAAATTCTTGACTCTGCCAGAACTCGAACTCTGACTCCTCGGTCGTCCGGCTCGTAGCCACTCGCTGTACCGGCTCCTTATAAACCTTGGGGTTAATCTAAATTCTTCTAAGAGCTTCTTCCCCACAGCCTACACTGTTTCCTTACAAGTCCCTTGCTGCTTTAACACACGTCGAATGGATTCTATTTACCGCCCGCCTCTGACAGCAAACACATAGGGCAACACTGTCATACGCTTTCCGCATATCAAAGAACACAGCTGTTCCATAACCTGTTCCATCTTCGCACAATGTAGAAACGCTACGGGACTACCAGCTGAAAATTTGATAATTATCATCTGTAGCTACGCTTTACACAGATAACCCTTTACCTGATTCATATTAGAGCCCGTGAGGGGCAAGCTGAAATTATGCATTCATTGAATATGCGCATTAATAATAATAATAATAATTCAATTCAATTCAATTCTTTATTATTAATGTGCCGAGTCAACAGCCGCAAGGCCAATTACAGACACAGCACAGTGCAGAAGAATGAATGACATTATACACAATCTTATTAAAAGTCGAATACAAATTACAATAATAATGAATAAAGTAAAAGTAAACAAACAAATAGCTGATAATTATGACAGTAATAATAATTTCATTATCATTAAACTAAGTGTTATTACGAATTCAGGAATGAAACATAAATGAAACATAAATATTTAATTAAGAAATGAATAATATAGAATTACAGAGGATAATAATAATA
>NW_019740657.1:878716-900902 GCF_002891405.2 Cryptotermes secundus
ACATAATAATTAAAAACAAGCAAAAGAAAACTTGCATACTTATAGATGTATCAGTACCATCGGACAGGAATGTAGTACAAAAAGAAGCAGAGAAGAAATTAAAATATAAAAATTTAAGCATCGAAATTCAGCGAATGTGGAACAAGAAATGTTTTGTGATACCAGTAATTATTGGAGCCACGGGTACAGTTACGAGAGGGTTGAGAAAATATTTGGAACTAATTCCTGGTAAGCACTCCATAGATTCGCTGCAAAAAACAGCTATCCTGGGAACATCACACATACTACGGAAAGTGCTACAGTGCGAAGCTTGAAGCCTGAGTGGTGAGGTGCATCACTGGTTCAAGAAAAGTAATCCCAGGAAATAAACCTGTGACAAGAGATGATGATGATGATGATGATAATAATAATTCAATTCAATTCAATTATAATAATAATAATAATCTAGAAGCATCTTTCTTCAGCAAAAGTCAGAAACTAAAATTCCGACTGACACACTACAGTTTACTGCTGTTACAGTCTCGTCCTATCGTAACTAACTGAGATTAATTACTTTCCATTTATCTTGAATCGGTAAAGGTAAAAGTAAATCTATCCCTGTAACAGTCCGTGGAGACCCATATGGTTGTGAGACGTCGAGGCTTTCACATTTTCTAGACAATCGGCTCAAAGTTGGCGGTGGTGTTGTCACCCTTACGCACCTGGCGCCCTTTACCTGCAGGGAGATTCCAGGGCCGTCGACATAAACTAAAAAACGGCGAACTCTGTCCTGCTTGCATTAATCATATGTAGATATCTGACACAAGAACAGCCGCCTGCTCTGCCCCTGTTTCATCCAGCCCCCAAAATGCGTGTTTTTTTATTTCCCGTATACACACCGCAAACGTGTTCTTCACAGCCAGGTGGCCATCTGCTCTGCCCCTCTGTTTTATCCAGCCCCCAAAATGCGTGTTTTTTTATTTCCCGTATACACACCGCAAACGTGTTCTTCACAGCCAGGTGGCCATCTGCTCTGCCCCTCTGTTTTATCCAGCCCCCTCAATGCGTGTGTTTTTATTTCCCGTATACACACCCCAAACGTGTTCTTCACAGCCAGGTGGCCACCTGCTCTGCCCGTTTTATCCAGCCCCCAAAATGCGTGTTTTTTTATTTCCCGTATACACATCTCAAACGTGTTCTTCACAGTCAGGTGGCCACCTGCTCTGCCCGTTTTATCCAGCCCCCTCAATGCGTGTGTTTTTATTTCCCGTATACACACCCCAAACGTGTTCTTCACAGCCAGGTGGCCACCTACTCTGCCCCTCTGTTTTATCCATCCCCCAAAATGCGTGTGTTTTTATTTCCCGTATACAAATCGCAAACGTGTTCTTCACAGCCAGGTCCCACCTGCTCTGCCCCTCTGTTTTATCCAGCCCCCAAAATGCGTGTTTTTTTATTTCCCGTATACACACCGCAAACGTGTTCTTCACAGCCAGGTGGCCACCTGCTCAAGCTGGTTCCTCGCTCGTGGATTTTTCTACCATGAAGATGGAGGCGATACGTTCCTACTCATCTGCACTCTCTACTATCGATGCATAGAGACACATAATCTTAGACAAAAGTAGCTTAAATTCCAATTTAACGAATATCTGCACTTTGTATGACTTGAATAAACAGAAGCGAATGAAGTGGTGGTTATAGTCCTCAGTTTTAATGTGGGAGGACTTTAGCACTTTTTGGGTAAATTTATCATTTGTGTCACTCATTATAATAAGAGTTTTGAGACTAAGTGTTCCCTGAATCAAACCTGACAACAAGAAATGTTAAATTTAAATTAAATATTTTTATACAAAGTACTAAATCGCATTTAAATATAAATAAAATGGTGGTTACTTATTAGATTTATGAAAACTATGAATTTGATTTTATTCGATTATCGCAATACTTTTTGAGAAAAAATAAACTTGACAACACTGCAGTTTTCCATAAGTTGGCTGCCTTGCGAAGTTCAGTGGTCCCACATGAGCGGACCAGCGCCACAACCGATTCATATAGTTGTACGTTAATCGTAGCTACATCTCTCTTTGTTGCACTGTGTTTTAATTAACTATATTCATAAAAAAAGCTATCATAAAATAATTCTATTATAGCGCCCCGTGATTGCTCATGTTATAGAAACTCGCTACAGTTTCTGCTACGCTGCTTTGTAACTGTTTCCAGCGTTGCCGCACCTCTACAGTGAACAGCCCGCAAATCAATTAAAAGTCGAAGTTTCAATACATTATTAGTATTTTCTCCTGAACGGTGCGGTGAATGTAAATGTAATTTTGTAACATTATTCCTAAGTCAGTATAAGTGTAAACATTTTGAAACTCATGTACCATTTTCTACATGTTTTTAATTTACAATATGTACAAAGTGATGAACTTCCGTAAGATCACGTGCAAATTTAGTAAAAATTAATAGTGCAATAACTTTTGAACGGATTAGGGATTGTACCCATACATTTTTAGGAACTTCAGAATAAAAGAACGAAAGATCTGTGTAATTTTATCCTTTATGTACCATTTGCAAGTATCTCATACTTGTATACAACCTTAACTCAATGACAAAATTTCTTCGCAATAATTTCTCCGTGACTGACAGGAAAGACTGTATTATTTTCAGGGTCCTCCAGGCTTCTCGACTTCTGTGCGCTTAGGTGACGTAGAACTGATTCGACAAACGAACCTAACCTAGAATAAAGTAATGGCTCCTAACACTGAATTAGTTCAATACCGTAGGAACCGTGAGATTAGCATGCCCAAGGGTATCGAAGTATAGCAACGTCACGCCAAAGGCGCCTTTCATCGACTCCGACGCTTAACACCAAGAAACAATTTTGGTAGCGTGCTTCAGAATGCCTTGGTCTGGCTCCACGTATGTAGCTAATATGCCAATCTAACATTATCTATCTACGTATGGCTCTACATACCTTTCTCGGACCTTGGCCGCTTTTTCAGTTTCTCAGTCCTTTTAGACAGTCGGTAGGACTCCTTGGATGACGGATCAGCCCGCCTCAAGGCCGCTATCTAGACATAGTAGAGCACAAACACAGAAAAAGCACACAAGCATTTGTGCCTTGAGTGGGATTCGAACCCACGATCCCAGCATTTGAGCGGACGAGGAGAGTTATGTCTTAGACCGCGCGGCCACTGTGATCGGCAGTCCTACATTAACCTAACCTAACTATCTGTATCGCAACAAACGCTTGTCAAACCACACAAACTTTCCAATAACCAGCGATATATCATGAAGAAACAGTCACATACACGCACATGCTCGTGCCCAGGGTCGAAGAGAGACACGACTTTCATCTGGCATGGGCCACTAGAAACCAAAACTTCTCTCTTGGAGTGATACGAAACTGCCCACAATCTCTTCCCATCTTCCGCTCTACGTCTCATTGAAGTAGAATCGCACCATCAGCTTACTCAGCAGGTCACTGTAGCGGTAACGCTCTAGTGGTGTATTCAGGAAGTGACAGAAAGCTATCCTGATTGCGGTTTTCGTGATATTCCTCAGTCCCTCCAGGCAAATACCGCCACATTACCTCCATCAGACACGACCACTTCCATCCAAATCTTTTCAAATTCATCATTCACCATCTACGCCTTACTTTTTTTTTTCGGAAACCGATAACGTCGTAAAATGAAACACAAAAAATTGATTTGCGGGCGATCAGCCCGCCACTCATCCGGTCGTTCTATTGAAGTGTGGCTTGCTAAGGCTCTGTGCACGAGGCTAACAGAGGATGGAACTTAGGCTACGGTCTCATGAGACGTTGTGCCACTGAATGGTAAAGGAGATCTGCAGAGGGTCACAGTCGGAGTTACTTTACGACTGGCGGTTTAGCACCAATCAGTTCGTCTTGGCAACAAATCCCTTGAGACTCACGCCCAACAATTACATTTTCCAACAGAACACTTGCGGTGTTCTGACGAAAGGATGGGTCTGTCGTTTACTAATGCCGCTGGTCTCGCCAGCGCATTCTCAAGTTCGAGCATATTTTATTGTTTCAGATTCGAGATTTTCCCAAACTGGAGGGCCGGGTCCCCGTATTTATATCCTCCCAGGAACAGGGTGGTGCGGTCATAATCCCAGACACTGGGTTAAAGATCTGTACATAGAATTTTGGCTGTGAAATACACTGGGAGATGAGCACTTAGAGGACAAAGAAGGGAATTTCAATATAACATTAAGATGCATATTGGGATGGGAGCATTGGACGCTAATTATCAGCTTCCCATGAAGCACCGACTCACGACAGTGTCCAGTTGCGATTTTAGCTGTGCCCAAACTTCTGGTTGTGCTGCCACACTGTAGGTTACCAAACCTTGAACGAAATGAAAACATATAGTGTTGGCGGACTGCTGCATTTGGTGTCTCCTGTTCCTAACTGGTGTCGCCCTGAAGCCGTGAGAATTCTATGCTACTGCTAAATCAAGGAAGACCCTAGTTCCTTCCAATTTGCCAGCAAGATGCGCTTCACTAACGAAATACATTATAAAGAATTACACGGTCTGCAATCATGAACAATGCAGAGACAGGGACCTGCTTCCTGCCGTACACACCCAACCTGAACAGGGTGTGGGATGTGAGGTTCTCACCGTTGGCCATGAAGAGTTCTGTCTTCTGAGGTACGAGTATAACGCCGTGTAACAGGCCATAGAGGCCCATATGGTTCTGAGACGTTGAGGCTTCCACATTTTCTAGACAATCGGCTCATAGATGGCGGTAAGGTTGTGAGCCTTACGCGCCGGCCGCCCTTTACTCTCCCACGAAAATTAATTAATTCCTGGTACTCATTTCTGTTAGAGGCTGAGTCGACCCCAGGGCCATAGTTGCAGCTAGAAGGATTTGGTCAACTGAAAAATTCAAAGACCTCGTCGGGAATCGAACCCACGTCCCTCCTTAGTGCCACAACTAAGCACGCTACCGTGTGCCCCCATATCCAGTTCTTTTCATCATCTAAGGTCAATACCGAGTGACAAAAATAAGTGACAGAAATAAGTTCTTAGTCGAATGGTGGAAACAAATTTACAGAAACTGTATACTCGTATTTGTAAGAGATTAAAACAGACTCTTCATTTTGAAACAAAATAATATGATTTGTATAGCACAGCCAACGTTACACTCATAATATGGATATATGTACAGAGTCAGATGCTAGTCCCATAATTTTTATGAATCACGGATAGTCATCAGGTCGACTGGGTTCATGAAAGCCCGCTGCTGGTCTCTACCCCTAGCAAACTGACTCCAGTCCACACCCTCTCATATTTCTTTAAGATTCACATTAATATTGTCACGTGTAGGGTGGTACGCGTGACGAATATAACGGGTTCTAGTTCGGATGATTGGATTTATTGGCACTTCTGTCACAATTTTTCTTTTAATTACATTTAATACAGTGTGTTATGCCACCTGTTATGCCGTCGTGACAGGGGGACGTGGAGGCATCCCGCTGTCACCTTCTGTACTGCAGTCACAGGGGGTGGGCTAAGGAAACGACTGAATTACTTCTTCTATCGTTGCTTCAGTGGCTAGGGGCACACTGTTCACCGGGCTTGGCAGGAGGGCGCAGGTGCGAAATGTGGTAAGGGAGGAAATCACAACAACAGAAACCCACATCCTCACCCTATGCTACCCTATATTAGTATAAACAAGCAATATACAGTTATATACATTTCAGTAATATCACAAAGAGCCGACTGGTGTCGGGTTACCATTACACTTTCCTACACGATTCTTGGACCTCATCTTTCTCTCTCTTTTCACCCAGTTGCGGGTCGCTAGTCTCCTCTTTCTCCTGTTCTACTCAACCACTGTATATATATATATCTCTACACATCCCTGCCGCTAGACACCCCCTCTGCAGTCTCTACATTACACCTGTCTACCTCTGCATCACTCCGTTGGATCACTCTTACGCCCTGTACACTTGTTGTATTGTTCCTAACTCATGTCCCATTGGAGGGGTTACACTTTATTAATATCACAATTATTAAGCATGGCTATAAGAGTAGTTTCACTTATTTTGCGTTGAGACTGCAGACTGATGGCGTGGCCCGGCGCTTAGTCGGTGCTTATTCCAACATGGCCTCCTTCTGCAATCGGCCAAAATTACTGTTTGAATAATCCCTGTAATAATTTGCTCTCCGGGTTATATACCTTTATTCACGCTAACTCATTACTTTCCCGGAGGTGTAAGTCCGCCTATAATGACGTCTTATCCCAAGGTGGGTGATTTCGTTGGCTGGGATCATAAGGGGATAGCCACGCCCCTTGTCTGCTAGCCCCTTGGCTAAGCCTTTTTACCTCCAAAACGTTCCTCTATCACTCAAGTGTAGATTCTGTAGTTAGCAGTTCGGTATTCATTCAACGTCGTTCTGCTGACAAGACATCGACGCGTCAAAGGCTAACGTCCGTCCAACTCCATACGCAGAAATTCCTTGAAGTTTCTTAACCCTTCTTACATCCTCTTTCGTCCGTCTTACAAGTATTTCTCCAAACTATTCTATTCTAGCCAACCTTTTCCCCTAAAATACAAAAAAGTTAAATACTCTTTTAACATGTTACCGGGAGTTGGCCTTCAGGGCACAACACAGTGCTATCGCTGATTTGCACACTTTGCAGTTCACCGTTGAACAAGCACTAGGATTCCCAGTCTTCACTAGTCGTCTCCAGGCAACGGATCTCAACAGAGGAACTTGCATTTCAAATCACTATGAAGTCTTCCTACCATTTCTTGTTCAACCATCCTGGCACTTCGAAACTCAACTAAAAACACTCCTGAACTCCACTACAAGCGGACTCGTGTTATATATATAGCCGCGGCACAGCCAACGTGAAAAAACACAATCCTATTGCTGCTAGCGCAGACCACACAGAAAGCAAGTCACGTGATAGCTATCTCGCCAGTCTGTCGGTTGAGTATACGAGTATGCTCTGCGAGCACCCAGCGACTGAAATGTGTTCATATTTCTAGTCTGATGTCACTGTTCTTCGCCTCAAGTTACGCACTATTAAATCGCATCTCTTCTAACTGCGCCTGCGCTCACAGACAGCTAGTGCTAGCCGCGAGGTGTTTGATAACAACCCCAGATGGAGGAGGAAAACGACGTATGGTCTGTTTGCTCGTCCTGCCAGTATGTGAAGTACCATGGAACCACGACAGTAAAATTTTTATTTCATTTTTGAAAATATGTTAACTGGGCTAGTACGACTAACATTAACACTGTGACACTTGGGGAATAACTGAAAACATATTAACTAAGCGGGAAAGCAAGAAATTGCACAACAGCAAATTCTGATACATACCCTTCCTATAAACGACAATCATAACAAAACCATACAAGTAAAAAAAATGCATTTGCAAGTCACAATGTACTGCTGTACTATCTTACCGCAATCAATAGATGTAAAAATTTAAAACGCTTGTATCTCCTTGTGGGCTAAACAAAATGGCGAAGCTTCATGTACTATATTATCGCCAGGCAGTCACGGTGACCGCGCGGTCTGTGCTGGTAGCGACCTGGCGACGGGCTGACCCCCCGTCCAAGGAGTTCTATCGACTATGTAAAAGATCAAGAAAATGAACTAGTGGCCCAACAAAGGGCTGTAGAGCAGAAATAGACAGATAAGTGTCTCTCCACGCTCACTATCTCAAGATAAATTTTATTCCTGTGAGACAAAATCTTAACATGTAAGACACAAATTGTGACTTCAGCATGACTGAAATGAAACTCTGAAATATTCTAGGATGACTGAGGCCGACTAAACGCCCCCTCCCCCAAAAAGCGTCGCTACACTCTGACCCCATTTATCCCAACTGTGTGGGGAAGTAGAAAAAAAAAGAGGCAACGGAAATGTAAGATTGTAACGGGTTCGGTTTCTCCCAACTTCCCGACAAAATTCATTGGTGCGGGAGAGAAAGAAACGGCTCTGTCTAGCACAGCCTGGCAGCGACGAATCATTGACGAGCAAGCAACACAGTGGTTCGCAGACAATCCGTAAGCCAGCGATCTTTCTTTTTCTTTCAGGACAACAGAATTATACTTTTATGCTACAAGCCAGAAGGATTTTTTTTTTCAATTGACCTAATCCTTCCAGCCGCACTATGGCTCTGGGGTCGACTCAGCCTCTAACATTGTTCGCGCCATAGCTCAAGCGGTTAGTCGCTGGATTCCCACCGCGGCGGCCCGGGTTCGATCCCGGGTCTGGTCAAGTGGGATTGTGGTCGACAAAGTGGCGCTGGGGCAGGTTTTCTCCGAGTACTTCGGTTTCCTCTGCCAATCTTCATTCCACCAATTGCTCCACAATCACCCTCACCTACCATCTGGGGATGGTACAATAGGCCAGAAGTGGCCGCAGTACAAGGGGCATAGTCCCACCCAAATAGCAATAAAAAAGAAGCCTCTGACATAAACGAGTACCAGGAATCTTCCTCGGGGTAAAGGGCGGCCGGAGCGTAAGGCCGACATCCTCACTGCCATCTGTGAGCCGGTTGTCTAGAAAATGTCGGAGACTCGACATAGGGTTGTGAGACGTTGAGGGTCCCACATTATCTAGACAATCGGCTCACAGATGGCGGTAAGGTTGTCAGCCTTACGCGCCGGCCGCGCTTTACTCCCCAGGAAAATTATTTAATTAATTCCTGGTACTCATTTCTGTTAGAGGCTGAGTCGACCCAAGGGTCATAGTGCGGCTGGAAGGAATAGGTAAATTGAAAAAATCCAATGACCTCATCGGGACTTGAACCCGCGACCCTCCGGCTTGTAGCACGGTGCCCTGACATGAAATAAGAACAGAGAATGCTAAGAGTTCTGTAACTGTAACGGCACAACCAATCAGATACAACTTCACCGGCGGAAGCCAGACAACTGTTGCGCTACAGATGTGGAAGTGTTGCATGAAGAGCGCGTCTTGGTGGGCACAGTATTAGTGTATCTGTAGGTTTGGCAGATTGTGTGCAGTAAATAGTCGCATTTCTCTGGCCGTATAAGCAAATCCACTTCGGATTAGGTATACTGTAAAGGTAAAAAGGTAAATTTATCCCTGCGAGAGGCCATGGGGGCCCATAGGTTTGTGGCACGTCGAGGCTCCCACATTTTCTAGACAATCGGCTCACAGATGCCTTATACGCCGGATCCAGCCATGACTCCCATCAATACAATAGGCATGAGAATATATTGTGGCATATCTGATCAAGGCAAGAACTGTGAAGCCAGCAGAAACAGCCTTTGCTAGGAAACGGCTCTGCAAGCACACCCAGTGCTAAGCAACAGATTCGTAACATGCAACAATGGAATAACTGGGAAGCGGTGTTCTCTACACTGTCCATGCGATGCTGGGAGAGGTGTTTTCCGTGTGGTCAGTGCCGAGGTGTTATAAGCAGGACAAGTCTAAGAGTTTAGTTAGTCGTGATACAGTCACCGACCAGTAAGGACATGAACACGGAAGCTGAGGAATCTATGGCGTTGGAAGCCTTTACCAGGCGACAACCGGTGAAGATACAGCATACTGAGAAGTCTTAATATTTGATGTAGTGAACTGTAGAACGTCAGCGATACAGTTATTTGTAGTCACGGATATATAAGAGTTCAATAAATCCAAATACCAATCCAAACTCCGTCTATAGTCACTCAATCACGGGACAATATTATACTGCAAAGCTGAAGCTGTGCCTATTAAAATCACAAGAACGTGTTACCTAATTTGGATGCCGCGCCGCCAGGGAGCGATGATTACCGTTTGCAGGAAAAACACACACACAGACAGATGAAATAATGCAACACAGTCAGACATTAATTGGAAACTGTGATGATTACGCAAAGGATACCTTCATATTACAGTGCATAGAATTTCATTTTGACAAAAAAGGTAAAGCTATCCCTGTAACAGACCGTGAAGGCCCATGGGATTATGAGACGTTGAGGGGAGTAAATGGCGGCCGGCGCGTAGGGCTGACAATCTCACCGCCATCTATGAGCCGATTGTCTAGAAAATATATGAGCCTCGACGTCTCACAACTCTATTGGCCTTCATGGCCTGTTGCAGGGATAGATTTAAATTTTTTGTACCGTCCGCACAGTAAGGTTGCTTTTAAATACCTTACGTAGCCAGAGGGTTAAATCTACCTTTCCATTTATTCCTTCGCATAACAAAAATTATAATTCTTGGTACTCACTCCACGTACCAAATGCGTATATTCTCCATTTTGGTCTGGACCTTTATCTTCTGTTCTTTGTCTTGGTCAGTAACATAACATGTAGGCCGCGCCATGGCTCAAGCGGTTAGTCGCTAGCTTCCCACCGCGGCGGACCGGGTTCGATCCCGTGTCTGGTCAAGTGGAATTTGTGGTGGACAAAGTGGCGCTGGGGCGGGTTTTCTCCTAGTACTTCGGTATCCCCTGCCAATCTTCATTCCACCAAATTCTCCATCATCATAATCACCGGGGCAGGCTACAATAGGCTAATCAGTGGCCGCCGTGCCGAGTGTAGATTTTACTTCTGAGATGACTTCCTTTGTCCCGGTGGCCAATCCCTGACCTTTCCATGCACCTATTATCATAGTCCTTTTTTATACCTTTGCCACTTCCTCTTAAATCTAACCTGGTTTAATACTGTAGCATGCAGACCCGTTACTAGGCAACGACCGCGAAACAAACAATGAGAACACGGCCGTCGGTAGGTAGTGGCCCGTGCGCAACAATGGAAGTACTGTTGGAAGTGCTGTTTTCTATGTGGTCCGCTAAGTAACAATTGAACAGCAACATATAAAGTGTTTTCTGTGCGGTCAGCGCCGAGATGGTATAAGCAGACCATTCAGTGTGAATTAGTTGGAGGACTCCTGCGGGTCAATCCTTGTGAGCTGTTGCTGTTACAAGCTGGTAGCTGAGGCACGGGGACAGTTCGGGAACCCACAGGAAGGAGAACTTCGCCGTTGGAAGCCATTAGCAGACAACGACCGGTGAAGACTTAGTAGGCGCTGTAGTGAACTTCTGAGTGTGTGAATTAAGTGTAGCGCTATAGTTACTTGTAGTTGCAATCTGTAAATAGGCAATAAATTCAATTACCAATCCAAACCCCGTCTACAGTCGCTCAGTCAAGAGGCAACCGGTGTCAGAAGTGGATGGACTGGAAACTGCATTGGACCGTGACAATACTGTGCTGGGGCTCGAAGCGAAGTTTTCCGTTACGGTTTCCAGCTCGACGCCAACCCCCAACCTGGAGGTATAGTGCCGTTCCTCCTCCTACGACCTGTATGGTTTGTGTCCGTACCGCCTCTCGCGTCTCCTAAGCACAAAAGATGAGCGTACATTCAGGGAGCTTCTAGCCGATGAGATTACATTTTGATCACAGGTCCCCCTCAGTGACTACAGCCTCGCGTATTCATCAACTGCGTGCTTCCTGCGCAAAGCCCTATCATGTCTAGAGTGTTAGTGTCAAATTAAGTATGAAAAGGATCCCAATTTATTGTGTCTAACCACAATTTTTACTTCAGAGGACAGACTCTCAGTTAGACGCCATTTAATTTAATTCCTATGATAACATAAACACAACTGCCTACGATTAATAGTATATTATTCTTACCCACTACATGTTTCGACCCTATTTCTGGGTCGTCTTCACGTGTTATATACATCAGGAGTCGTCTTATGCTGCCCAGAAAAGAAGAAGCAATGCAGGACGTTCATGTGCTTTCCGTAAGTCGAGCACGTCGCGTCTTCGCTCCGCTTCGGCCCATAACTCGATTTAAATGAATAAATTTTGAAAGCGATTCTGATAACCGAACCATAAACGATGCTTCTGGGTCACGCAGACTAATTAGGATTGCAGTTCTACTAAATGCACGAATGGTTCCCTCCTCACGGTACACGGAAACATAAATGCAAGCCTATGCCACATCGAAGTGAGCTTGTCTCCTCTAATAACTTCAGACCCAACGTCCAAATTCCATTAAATTTGTATTAACACCTTGCACTTGGAAGTTACTCTATAGTCTGTCTTCTCACTGACGGCTATCGTCGAAAAGTGCGTTCCTTGCAATGAGAGAGAGGAAAATAAACCTTCGAGATATCCAGTGAGCATTTAAGGCATTCCTCTGTTTGAGTGAGGCAAATGGCAAATCATTCTAACCATCACGCGTCAAATTTGATAAATTCACGACCGTATTAATACCTATAAAATGCTGTGACATGACGCCAGAAAGCCTGAATAAAGAAGCCAGATTAGACGATCATTGCTAAGCAACGACTCAGTAAACAGGTTCCCGCGGCAACGAATGAGCAAGCAACAATCGATGTTTTGTTGAACGTTTTCTGTTGGATCCGCCCCGAGGCTATATAACGAGAATCCCAGGCCAGCTGAATTAATAATTGAGTCTCTTGAAATGGCAGAGTTGAAAGATTGAGAAGAGATGGCAAGAAAGGAATTAGTCTGTGTGAAGAAGACTTAATGTGTGCTGAAGTTACAGTGACACTGGTATAATTACTGTGTTGAAATCCGTTGCCGGGATACGACTAGTGAAGACTGAGAACTCTAGTGCGTGTGTAACGGTGTGCTGTAAAGTGTGTAGATCAGCGATAGTGTTATAATCAGGGCCCGGATTTTGATGACCTGAAAATATTTAAAAAATGACCTATATAATGACCGAAAAAATCCAGAAAAATGACCTAAGGTATGACCCAAAAATGTAATATGCAGGGCCCGGAATTTTATGACCTGAAAATGTTAAAAAAATGACCGAAAAAATCCAGAAAAATGACCTAAAGGAGAAATGAAAGAACACTTCTCTTCCATGTTATTCACATTTCAGAAAACATATGAAGAGAAATTGCCTAAATTGGCCAAAAATGACAAGAAATACCCTTAAAAGTCCAAAAACTTACCAAAAAATTACCCCCAAAATGAAAAAAATGACCTTAAACCTAAACATTTCAAAAAATTACCTATAAAATTTACATTTCTGTAACCAGCAGCTCATATCCTAGATTTAATATTTAAGAGCACCGCATAGGCTACAAGAAAAAAAGATGACATGTCATCAAAATCCGGGCCCTGGTTATAATTAATTGTAGTTCTGAGTTCCAATCCAAATCCTGTCAACAGTCACCCGTACACGTGATAATATGCATTAGTCTGTTGTTCTTGCTGTTAAAATTACAAGCATGGGGACGAAGCCAAACTTTTGTCTCATTACTTCTGTACATATGTGTTACAGTCTCAAATGCAACATTTATTCTTGTCTCATATATACTGTCACGTGTAGCAGTGACTAAAGACGGGCTCGAATTGGTAATTGGATTTACTGACCACTTACAAGTGGCAACCATAATTAATTATAACACTGTTACTGATTTTCACACAATTTACATTCACTCCATACTATTCTCTTCAGTCTATCTGAACTAGTCTTCACGATTTATAATACAAGAACTATTACAGTCTCACAGAATTATACACTCCAAATATTACACATAAATAAAGTCTTCAAATCCCACGTTGACTTCAGAGGCCGACTTCTAATTCTTCTTCTAATACGAAATTCCCGTGACTATCTCCCACGGAGAACTGAGTTGCTTGCTTCATCTCGTGTTTATGCCGCTAGTACTCCTTCGTAACGAGGAACGGACATGGACCTACAGTACACACATATCACGTGATCGCTATCCAGCAAGTCTATTGGCGCGTCGGTCGGTTCTACAGAAAACACAGTTTCTTCTATCGTTGCGTGTTGGACCATGTTTACAGAGCTGTTGCCTGGAAACGCGTTGATCAAATATATGTATATATATATATATATATATATGACACGTTTGTACCGTATATGTTCAAGTGACTAAACTGCCGTTGTAGCATAAAATACATAAGAAAGACATGAGCTGCTTTGCAAAGCCAGTACTGACAGAGGACTTGCATACAGTGCAAAAAGAATTTTCAGTAACACGCTATATGTGCCAAATGTAGACTTGACGTAAGGCCAAGCATATTCATAAGATACAAAACCATTTTTCTCGTCAGAGAGGGTGTTACATAAGATGACCATAATAGTCCAGTCGCAAAAAAAATCTCTGGGCGTGAACCTCAAGGGGCTTGGCGCTAAGATGAACTAATTGCAGGTAAACCGCCAGTTGTAAAGTAAGCCTGACTTTGACAGGCTTTAAAAGATGAATCTGGTATATACCACACACATCTTATTGATTTTACTATGAATGTCAGTAATGCCACTTCCTAGTGCTTGCGTGATAATGATGTGCAGACGTGGGAATCAAGGAGTTGGCAGATATCACAGAGAGCTACAGGGCCATTAGTCCTCGTGGCTTTCTTATAACGATTCATGAAAACCGAGCAATTCGTTAAAATATTATTATGGAGAATTCTGAGAATGTATCGTCCTACTTACACAGAATGCAGCTATAAAGAAGTGTGAAAGTTCCAACTGTTATGCACGCACAGCTACACGTGACCAGCGAACTGTTAGCGGGCGCCATACTGCGTAGATTTTAGCTGCGGCAGAAACTTGAGACTCTTGCTACAGATGTTCCATGAGAAAAGAAAACAGAAATTTAACCATTAATAGCCAAGTGGTTACTATATGTACCACTTCCTTTAACGTAATAAACTCTGTATTCTGCCCACAGAGTGCTTTTGTGCTCCTTGTTCTCACAATAAACAGCGACTGTTCCCCTAAACAGCATTAACCGGTTGGGCTTTCTAGCGGAGACGTAATGTGCTTCCTGTGAGGTACGAACTGAACTCTGCATTCTGCCCACAGAGTGTATTTATGTGTTCCCTATGCTTCTCACAGTAAACAGCGACTGTTTCCCTAAACAGCATTAACCGGCTGCGATTTTAGCGAAGACTCGATGTGTTCCATGTGAGGTACGGACTGAATTTTTATATATGATTTCAAATAAATTCAGTTTTAAGGGGATAGGCCCTCTTTAGTTACTTTATCCATTGTTTTATACTGATTAAGCTTCAGTAACCACCTTGAGAACGCCAGGCAGGTATCTTCTCAATCACCGCCGTGAGAATCTTAACTAGTAAACTTCAGTCACCACCTTGAAAACCTCAGCCAGGAATCCTGTCACCGCCGTGAGAACCTCAGCCAGGAATATTCAGTCACTACCGTGAGAACGTATGACAGGAATAGTCCCAGTCACCGCTGTGAGAACCCCAGGCAGAATGCTTTACCGTCACCACCGTGAGAACCCCAGGCAGGAATCTTCAGTTACCGCCGTGAGAACCACAGCCAGGAATCCTTAGGCACCACCTTGAGAACCTCAGCCAGTAAACTTCAGTCACCGCCGTGAGAACCCCAGGCAGGAATCTNGTCACTGCCGTGAGAACCTCAGCCAGTAAACTTCAGTCACCGCCGTGAGAACCCCAGGCAGGAATCTTCAGTCACTGCCGTGAGAACCTCAGCCAGTAAACTTCAGTCACCGCCGTGAGAACCCCAGGCAGGAATCTTCACAGTCACCGCCGTGAGAATCTCAGCCCGTAAACTTCAGTGACCACCGTAAGGAACCCCAGGCAGGAATCTTCACAGTCACCGCCGTGAGAATCTCAGCCCGTAAACTTCAGTGACCACCGTAAGGAACCCCAGGCAGGAATCTTCACAGTCACCGCCGTGAGAATCTCAGCCAATAAACTTCAGTGACCACCGTAAGGAACCCCAGGCAGGAATCTTCAGTCACCGCCGTGAGAATCTCAGCCAATAAACTTCAGTCACCACCGTGAGACCCAGGGGCTGGAATCTTCACAGTCACCGCCTTGAGAATCTCTGCCCGTAAAACTTCAGTCAGCACCGTGAGAACCCCAGGCAGGAACCTTCAGTTACCATCATGGGAACCTTAGCCAGGAACATTCACAGTCACGCTGTGAGTACCACAAATCCAACATTCTTGTTTCCCTACGATTAGTCCCAGCCCAAACTCCCATGATTCAAATCGTTCGATGCGTAAACCGGAATGAGTCAAAAGCTACAGTCAGAGTTCTGGAGCTGTCGGAGACGCGTACCCGGTGCGCCTTGCATGCTGAGACTGCGGTCCAGAGTAGTAATCGATCTTATTAAGAACCTACTTAACATACTGTCACGTGTTGGGTGTATATCACCCGACAAACAACTTCACGCCGTCTTTGATCTAGCGAATTTATTGCATATACGCTCTTACACTTACACAATTCACAATTACACCACTACTGCCATCTGCAGTATCACGGTTACTTCTCCTGCTTCCATTCACTCGATACAACTCAATAACAATGGACTTCAACTCACTTGGGTGAATGCTAGACTGCAACTGACCGACTGACTCTGGTAATTCTCCTGTTATGTAGCTTCCGCACTGACAACACACAAAACAGTTACGTGATCTCTTCACTGTTGCGTAAAAACCGTGTTTACAGGTTTTGCTGGGGAACGCTGCCGAGAGTTGTTTATAGCTGCGTAGTAACCGCGGTGTCCCCTGCTACGCAACCCGGGGACGGGGGACGGAGTGTTGACTGGCCTGTTACCGTAGCAGCGGCAGTTGCGCCGATGATGTTACGTCACTGCTAGAGGGGGGGTGTTTACCGAGCGTTGCGCCTTCCACGTCACATTTATATATACTCGTATATATTAGCAATCAGAATTAAATACATTATTTATGCTAATTTGTTAATATAAACACCGTCCTCGTGTTCTTATTGTATCGTGATGAGGGCTCCTCCAATGAGAGATCCTCTTCAGCCATCAAGTAGATCTGCTGGCCATAATTTCTTTAGCCTTCTTCGTTGTTGTTTTTCCAGTAGGGGCTGCAGTAATGTATTGCTATGGTGTTCTAGTTTATCATGATGTTTTATGCTTCTTTCTTGGATGACTTCTTTGATGAATGGTACATTAAGATCGTCATGTACGGTCTGATTAGTCACATACCAAGGTGCATTTGTGATCATCCGCAGTATTTTGGACTGCCTTCGTTGCATTATGGCTATGTTCGATTTACTGGGGCATCCCCATAGTTCGATTCTATTGGTCCAAATGCATTTGTGACCATCCGCAGTATTATGGACTGCCTTCGTTGCAATATGGCTATGTTCGATTTACTGGGGCATCCCCATAGTTCGATTCCATAGGTCCATTGTCTTGTAAATAAGTACTTTACTATCTAGCGATGTGCTGGATTTACTTCCAGTGATCCAATGTATGTCTTTTACTTTTAGGTCTACCTGTTTTCTTTTTTTGGCTATATNGATTCGCCACTTTTTTTAACCAAGTTTATAATTGGTCTAAATGACTTTGTAGTCTTTGCGAGGCAGTTACTGGATCACCATGGCTGGCAAGAACGACCGTGTCATCAGCAAATGTCCCTGTTGTACTGTAAGCAGTCGTTGGGAGATCTGTTGTGAATAGCACATATAATATCGGGCCTAAAACGCTCCTTTGTGGGACTCCAGATTGGATGGTGAAGTTGCTGGATACCTCCTCGTTAACTCGTGTTCGGAATTCTCGGTCAGACGGATATGACTTGAGTATTCTAAAGTATTTCATAGGGAGCACCTTTTTGATCTTGAATGTGAGTCCATCATGCCAAATCTTATCAAAGGCTTGGCTTACATCTATAAATATTGACGTGCAGTACTGTTCGTCTTCTAATGCTTGATTTATTTTATGGTTGATTCTATGTGTTTGTTGTATTGTAGAGTGACGATTCCTAAATCCGAATTGATGTGGAGGCATCCATTCATCTGGCTTTAGAGCCATATTTAGTCTCCGAAGTATAAGCTTCTCAAATAGTTTGTTTATTATGGACAGTAAGCTTATTGGACGACACGAAGATAATTCTTTTGTGTCTTTTCCTGGTTTTGGTATCAAGATAATTTCTGCTGTTTTTAATTATTTCGGCCAAATACTAAGTCTTAGCATAGCATTATAGATGTATGTTAGCATGACCAATCCAGTTTTTGGCAACTCTTTCGTCATTTTCACGTCACAATACATATCAATATTCGCTACGATATTATGAGACAAGTTCGACATGATATTCGCGTACGCCCTAAAACAGGGTTCACCGAAATTAAATCTGTAATTTTGGGAGCTGAAACATTCCGACCGACGAACAGATCAGGACCTTCCCTTTATGGAGTCACTTTAATCAAAGATAACAAAATACAACGGACTCTATGTAGTTTCTTCGAAGCTGATAGTCGCTCAAATAAACAAGAAATGTCCTGATTTTTATGAACCCGCAGGTTTCATTAATGGATCCACAAACCCCTTCATTGACCTTTATCCAGTCCACACCCTCCCACCCTGGTTCTCTAAGATCTATTTCGATTTCTCCCGTTAATACTACGTGTTAACTAAAATTATAACGCATTTCCACCAGCCAGGCACATTACTTGAATTTACTAGATTCTAAAGGGTTCTGACGATGGTGTATGTACAGGTAAAGGTGTTCCTGTGATTAACTAATTATTTACGTCATGAAGGCGAGTGGGACAGTGGATGTACAGATCCATATTTTCTTGACATCAGCACTAGTTAGATGTGAGGGGTAAGCTTCACGCCCCGGCCACTTTACCCCCGAGGAAAGAGCCCCCGGAACCCATTGGATAAGAGGTTGGGTGGACTCTGTGGAGAAAGGAAAATTCTTGACCCTACCGGGACTCGAATTCCGACCCATCAGTCGTCCAGTTCGTAGCTAGTCGCTATAACGACTTGTCCGGTCCTGTTCCGTGAGGTTAAGTCTACATGACGTCACGTAAGAGTGACAGAGAGAGAGGTTTGACTCTCTCTACAGCGCTGATGATACTAATAATTCTGAAAAAAAAAATTAACCCACTGCACTCTCGTTCCAACAATAATACAGTTTCTTCTTTAAATAAAAGTATATAAGGACCAATAATAAATATAGACTTAGTAAATAAGTCTTAAGTCTTTGAGCACCTTTCATCCTACTGGTCATCTGATATGATTTACAAGAAAATTCTATGTCGTAAATTATACGAAATAAGATATTTCATGTCTAAATCTAGTATTTACTTTCCTGCCTATATTGACAGCTTGTACGTTGGAGATTCAGTAAACAGGTCACAAATGGAAGTAAAACATCTGTAATGGATGTAATAGGTTTTCTATGTGTATCAATAGGTAGCAGCACAGTCCAGCTTCATGACAGTCTAGGTAGCAGACGCGCAAGCGCATGATCAGAGGCTGATTTCGGTATTCAAAATGGCAACCGTGCTTTAGGAGTACACTACCAAAGAGCAGCGTTCTATTGTGCCTTTTTTGAGGGCAAAAACGACTCAGTGCAAAGGCTATTAATGAATACGTTTTTCCTGTTTACGGTTGGAAGTGTTTGTCGCGTAAAGCGGTTCACAACTGGTTGGCAGACGTTTCGCGGATGGGGAAGAAGTTGAAACGGAGGTCCGGACAGCAGCCAAGAGACTTCTATGCTGCGGTTTTCGGCGATGGGACAAGTGTATCAGTGTTGGTGGAGGATATGTCGCGAAATAAATGTTTTTTCCAGGCTCGAATATCACATGTTTTACGTTTTATATCCAATTGTGGTCTATATACTGACTCTCTCTCGTATTAAGCTTACTAGTAGAACAAATTTGGACTCGTTAAGCTCACTACTAAATATTCCTATGAACAGAATTTTGTAATCGTAAAAAGCGCTTGTTCACTCAGCTTGGATTAGTTTCTGTCATTAGTGAATCTATTACACAGACCATCACTTGGCGCTGTCAGATCTAAAGTTAATTTAAAATGAGCTGGGGAAATATTTGGCCCTCCGAGGTTGTCTTTAAATTGCAAAATGAATTAATTTACGGGAAAGAAGATGTTTTACAAAGCCACTAATTAAACTGCGGTTGTTATAGGTTGCACCTATATATGTGAAGCCATAAAAATGTGCTAAACGATAAATTATATTTAAATCAATTTGTAAGCCTCCAACAAAAGAGAGGAGCCGAGACAGCTTAGTCAGTACAGCGACTAGTCTACGGGCTGAATGGCGAGGAGTCTGGGTTCACTTCCCAGCAGCAGCAAAATATTTTTCTATCCAGGTCGGCTCTAGGGCCCACCAGCCTCCTATACAATGACTACCGGACACTACTTCCCCAGAGGTAAATCCCCACCTAATGCCGAATTCAAGAATGGTGGAGCTATATCTCCAATCTCGCATAACATTTTGTAGCGTGGTGCTTAATTAAGCTCACGGATAACTTTACCCTTTACTTTTGCCTAATAGAAAAAACAACTCTGTGTTTTTAGTCCGCAAGCGAACTATACCAACCGAGAGACCGCCGCTTGTCGGAGAAGTTAGTGCCAATTTTAGCGGATAGAGGATGTCGCGTGGTCAGTGCAACGAATCCTCACGGCCGTTAATCTGGGTTTTCTAAACTGGAACCGCATTTTCCTTGAAATAGCTCCTCAGTTATCCTCACGAGACAGAGGGTATATTCCCTGAAGCTAGTTCTGTGTAAGTGATGCCTGTCTGATGATGACATTTCATTCTGCTATACCAGCAAAACGTGAATGCTGTTACCGCATAATCACTCTCGTAGTTTTATGTGCTTCTCGTTACAGTAGCTATGGGTAATATCTAACAAGTGGGACATACATGGACCGCCTCTGTGGTCTAGCGGTCAGAGCTCCTGGCTACAGATTCAGAGGTCCCGGGTTCCATTCCCGGCAGTACCAGATTTTCTGAGAAGTATTGGGTCTGGAACAGGGTCCACTCAGCCTCTTGATGATAACTGAGGAGCTATTTCAAGGAAATAGCGGCTCCGGGCTAGAAAGCCGAAATTAACGGCCGTGGGGATTCCTTGCGCTGACCACGCGACACCCTCTATCTGCTAAAGTTGGCACTAACTTCGCCGACAGAGCGGCCTCCGTAGTCTAGGGGTAACGTTCCCACCTCATTACTCAAGGTACATGGGTTCAAACCCGGGAACAAGTCCTGCGGGAGGGACTTTAAGCCGTGGGTCCCGTGTCGTAGATTTACGGCACGTAAAAGATCCTCATGTCTCTAGGAGACCTTTGAGCAAAATTAGGCAAGTTTCCCGCCCAAGTAGTTTCCAATGCCTCTGGTAGATGGGGGAAGCATCAAGGTACCGAGGGCCGACCTTGTTGGCGCAACGGGGCTGATAGCAAGCACCAGTACCGGCAGGGTATGGGGACTGGTAGAATATCAAAGGGGGACATACAATAGATCAACAACTGGTCGCGGTGCATGGGGAAACCCACCCCCTCCAATAATAATAATAATAATAATAATAATAATAATAATAATAATAATAATAATAACTTCGCTGACAAGCGGCAGTCGCTCGGCCGGTATAGTTCGCTTGCAGACTCAAGCCCGGGAGTTTAAGTGTTTTAGTTTAGTGCGACTATATAGCGCCTTGTTTCCGCATCTGTGGGGTAACACGGAGATACACGTATATCCCAGGACCACTCAAATCCTACGAAGCATCTATTTTCTTAAGCGTGCCCGTCTGTCACCTTGTATGAAGACTGCCACCTCAGTCAAAAGTCCCGGTGAGTGCAACAAGTCCAACTGTCGCGTCCGATTGCAGTGTTTAGATGTCAGGCCGAATCCAGCCCATAAAACCCTATATTCTGTTCTCCCTATTACGAGGTTTCTTATCAAAATTGGGCAGTATATAAGAGCGTGAAGTCCAGAACCTTTTGTCCTCTCGTCTGCTGTCCAAAAACATAAAATTAGAAAATACTAAACTATAATTTTGCCTGTGGTTCTGTATGGGTGTGAAACTTGGTCTCGTGACATTAAGGGAGGAACATAGACTGAGGGTGTTTGAGAACATTTGGACTGAAGAGGAATGAAGGACAGGAGGTTGGAGAAAATTGCATAATGAGGAGCTTCATAACTTGTACTCTTCTCCAAGTTTATTTAGAATGATGAAGTTAAGGAGGATGGGGTTGGCAGGGCATGTAGCCTGAATGGGGTAGAATGGGAATGCATATAGGATATTGGTGTGAAAGCCAGAAGGGAAGAGACCACTGGGAAGACCAAGGCGTAAAATTCGCTTAGTGGGGGGTGGAGTCCAACTGGGTCCACTCGACACGGCAGCCACTGATTGGCCTATTGTACCTGCCCCGGGTGATTATGATGATGGAGAATTTGGTGGAATGAAGATTGGCAGGG
>NW_019740657.1:903365-907257 GCF_002891405.2 Cryptotermes secundus
GGAAGTGCACTGGGTCCACTGCTGTTCCTCACGTACGCACACAGAGAGTTAGAGTAGGAGGGCAGTTACCAGAGGAAGTCAGAGTAACGTCAGGAGCACCGCAAGGAAGTGAACTGGGTCCACTGCTGTTCCTTGCTTACGTACACAGAGAGTTAGAGTAGGAGGGCAGTTACCGGAGGAAGTCAGTAACGTCAGGAGCACCGCAAGGAAGTGCACTGGGTCCACTGCTGTTCCTCGCGTACGCACACAGAGAGTTAGAGTAGGAGGGCAGTTACCGGAGGAAGTCAGAGTACCGTCAGGAGTACCGCAAGGAAGTGAACTGGGCCCACTTCTGTTCCTCGCGTACGCAAATGATATTTGGAGATATATTGAGTCAACTTTCCTCAGAGGACTGTATAATATGTAGGAAAACTATAAATAATAACGGTACGGAAAAGTTGCAGACAGATCTGAGCAGGCTGGGGGAGTGGGCGGCTGAAAATTCGATGCTAATTAATGCAGCTAAAAGCAAGGCAGTTTGTTTCACGAGATCCCGAGTGAAGGAACCACTAAATTTTTCGTTACGGGACATAGTAATTCCGGAAGCCAGCAGTTGTAAATATTTGGGTATAATTTTCGTAGCGATTTCAGTAGGGCTGATCAAGTTATTTAAGCGGAGAAAAGAGCCTGGAAGGCATTTCCTTTTACAATGCGTATTCTTAAAAAGAGAAACAGAAATAGTAACACTAAAGTTTAGCCTACGCATCAATAGTGCGTCAGATTCTTGAATACGGGGCTGCGTGCTGGGAGCCCTACAGGAAGGGACAGATAAATGCACTAGACCGGGTCCAAAACATAGCGGCTACATTTGCACATCACAGAAATGATCCAAATTGGGAAACCTCAACACAGCGCAGACAGACAGCTCGCATATGTGATGTATGATATTTGCGTGTTGTCTTATTGTAGTATCACTCTCACCGGGTAAACACCCATTTGCAGTTCAGATATAATAATAATAATAGAAATAATAATAAGTTCGTAAGGACAGCATGTGAAATTCTGTAAGCTTTGTGTTACTGTTTCATAATATTATACTGGAGCATCCTGCTTCACATTATTAATAAATTAACATATGTCTCCGTCGTTCCGTCTACATGCAATACGTACCATAATAAGTAGGGCAGACTAGCCGAACATTCTAGTATACTGGACATAAAGAGCACATACAGACCATTATAAATAACTCCATTAACTCGGGATATTAGAATCACACATTGCGTACGGGAAACATACACGAAATTATAACCGATAAAGGTAAAGTTATCCCTGTGTTTTACTAATTAAACACTACGTCATGAAGGCGTATGGGGGAGTGGATGTATGGCTCCACATTTTCTTGCTTTCGGCACTAGGTGGGGGTGAACAGGAAGTATAACCGATACAATGGAAGTCATGCAAGTAGAGAGAAAAGGAAAACATCTGAATACATTGGAGAAATATCACATACTCGTACATAGGCTCAGTAGAAGCAGATTACATGTCAACGACGCATATGTTGGTAGTTATAATCCGATATTGGAACCGTTGCAAGAACTAGACACCAGATGGTGACATGCACGTGATATAAAGGACAAACTCAGTCCTGCTTCGCAAACAGTGGACGTAATGCTGCCGACTATGAGTGACAAATGACAGACTCGACCTCTCGTCTGAGAGGGCGCCCCATATGGACAGGATAGTAACTTCCAAACAAGGCCGCGCCATAGCTCAAGCGGTTAGTCGCTGGCTTCCCACCGCTGCGGTTCGGGTTCGATCCCGGGTCTGGTCAACTGGGATTTGTGGTGGACAAAGTGGCGCTGGGTCAGGTTTTCTTCGAGTACTTCGGTTTCCCCTGCCAATCTTCATTCCACCAATTGCTTCACAATCACCCTCACCTATCATCTGGCGCTGGTACAATAGGCTAGAAGTGGCCTCAGTACAAGGGACTCAGTCCCACCCCACCCCACTAGCAATAAAAAAAATTTCAAACAAGAATGAATATCTGGTATTGAGCCCCAGATGGGGTTCGACACCAAAACAGACTGACTGACCGTCAGTTGCAATGTGACTCTGACTCTGACTGACTGACTGGCTTAGCGAACACACGTGATCTAAACACACAACGGGGCAGGAGAAGACACGCAGCACCACGAAAATCACGAATGAGGCTATACGTCCTACATTAGAAGCTAAGCACAGCAGCCTCAACAGACGGTCGAAACATGTGAAGGAAATGTAGTTTTTAAATCAGTTTAAAAGACTCATTATATATATATACAGTAACTTTTAAACAAAATTAAAAAAAAAGTGCTGTATGTAAGACGGAACATCAGAGACATTTCTTAATTAATAGTATCACATTATCTTCAAAACAGAAAAATCAGAATCAGTGAAAACAACTATGTACCTCATATTAACATTTATAATACGATACGTTATTTAATTTGGGATGAACAGTCGCGCTGTTTCTTCTGATGGCTTCTGTAACTCACAGCGCTTGCGTAGGGTTTCCATACACTGGTTACGCTGAAAGCAAAAATACAATTGAAATTCGCAGCTCATACTGAATTTTGTTTATTTAACGACGATGTCAGTATCTCAGATTAAAAAGTGCCGAATCATTGGCTAATACTGAGTGAAGTGGAAAGATTGTGGAAGTAAGAAGTCATAGCTTATTTAAGGCAATACAGCAGAGTGCGTCAATAAATCGGGCGATTTTAAAAAACGTTATGATCAGTAAATTATTGCATTTATTTGGTTTTAACGCATATGAATACAGTGTAAACATAAAAGCATTTGGTTTTTCTCAATTGACTCACTGAAAACAGGAGTCTGTTGCCCAAAAATAACATCCGACAGATGGCCGCCATTCCGCTGGAGACACTCGGTAAGTCTCTTCCTAAAGTCACGCATTACTCTTTGCAGCATCTCTACGGGAATTCGTTCAACTTCTTCCAGAATTCGATGTTTCAACTCCTGAACTGTGTGGGGTGTTGGAGCTTTCAGAACTTGGGATTCCAGATACCACCAGAGAAAAAATCATATGTGGAAAAATCAGGTGACCTGACTGGCCATATGATGTCCCCATATCTGGAGATAACAGATAACAGCCATTGTTTTATATTGAATAATAATCGCGTGAATGCTTTAGACATGTCTCATTACGTAAAGCCACCGCACACAGCTGGGAGACGCAATAATGGACAGCATCTCCTCTCCAAACACTTACGGAGCCTCTCCAAGGGTTGGCTAGTTGCCAGTGGCTGTTCAAGGTTTGAAACTGCACCATCGATATGGGCACTAACTGGCCGATTTTGGTCAAACTCAGAATGAACAGCGTGAAATTAACGAAATCCTTTATTCCTCTTCCTTTCAGTAATAATAAGCCAGGCAGACGTGGTAAAACTTGATGTGGGAAGAACAATAGTGCCTTTCAAAGTACAGAGTGGCCCAAAAGTCAGTTAACAGAAAACATTTTTTCGTATTAACCGGAACGTTCAGAGGTATATTTGGGGGCTCTCAACACAGCAAATGATTACAAACCGATATTAAAATATTTAATATTTGGATTACTTTCATCCCACTACATGTTTCGATGTGTCAAGATTATCATCAGGTTGCGTTTTACGTCGCTCACAAATAATTAAAATGGTTCAATTTTTTATATTTATCAGTAATATTATAATCTAAATTTTATATTTAAATGTTTATATGGAATATGTCTCGAATAATGTACGCTAAAAGTTAAATGTGTTAAAAATTTCAAATCTAATAGTCAAATAAAATCAGACAAAAATGAAATTATAATTTGTAAACGTTTGAAATGTTGTTGTGGTGGTGGTGGTGGTGGTGGTGGTGGTGGTGGTGTTGT
>NW_019740657.1:907295-915000 GCF_002891405.2 Cryptotermes secundus
GAAAGTGGCCATTAATTGACCGAAACATACAAAGGCATCATATATATATATTTTATAAATTATATAATTACATAAATTTATAAATATATATATAATTTTATAATTCGTCTTCAAGCAATACTTGTCATGCTGTTATGTAAAACATCATTTGAGTCAAATACGTGTCTAACATGATATGTGCTTAAAAACCTTTAGTCTGTAACACCTGCAGCAATAGGAACTTTGGGATAAGCGGGGATAATTGGGAATAATATTAAAACGGATCTTAAAATTAAATATAGGGTATGAGGTTGTAGACTGGATTCACCTGACTCAGGACCGTCTAGTGGGCGATTCCTGTGTATATTTATGAATCTGAGGATTGCATAAAAGGAATGGAAGTTCTCGGTGAGCTGAATCACTGTGCAGCAAAAGGATCTCAGCCACATGAGAGTTGTTTGTGTATACGTTCGACCTACTTCCTGATTTTCAAACCAAAATATAACAATTCAGTCTATTTTAAGGTGTTCAAGGTTTTGCAGGCCATCAAACACTGCAAACACAGACACACACACAAACAGTGCGTTTCCGTTACTTGGGTCTTCACAGAGTAAAAATAAATTAACAAAAATATGTAAGAGCGAAATGAAAACCCAGATTTCGAGGCGCTCACAGCAGACGTCAGATCGCATACACGTAACATCTGAAGGCCACTCGTGGATATGAATCTCATAACAAGACAATGGTGAACATTACGAAACCATGGGACGCCATTTTATGGACATACACGTGCTGCGCTCCCATGCTCAGCACGAAGCTGGTTTTCAGAAAGAAAGGCTGATGGCTGTGACGCGTCACGCGATTTGTATGTGCTAGCTTGCTGTACTGCGAGATTACGTATGATGGCAAGTCCTTCACACCCAGGAAATGGCTGTACTTAAGAATAATTTATGCATCCAATAAACTAGGCCAACGTATGTTTTTACTCAAAGCTGTTACATTTAAAAGTTATTGGCTACCGTATGGATGGCAGTTATCAAGTGTTTTAGCATACTGTCAAATAAGCTGATGGTACCACGTCCGTGTCTACCCCTTGCCCAATAAATTGTGAAGGAGATGACGGATTTTTATAAAATGTGGCATGATCATCACGTTATTCTAGGCGTCAAGTGATACCTATATGGAGGTTTCATGACCTTAGAACTTGTAGGCAAAACCAGCGCCACTTCACGTAAGGTAAAAGGTAAACTAATTAACTAATTAAGCACTAGGCCATGGAGGTGTATGGAGGAGTGGATGTACAGATCCACGTTTTCTTGATCTCGGCACTAGTTGAAGGTGAGTGGTCAGCTTCATAACCCGTCCACTTTACCCCGGTACCCACTAGATAGGCTTGGTGGGCCCCAGAACCCGTCTGGACGACGTGAAGAGAAAATTCCTGACCCTACTGCGCCTCGAACTCTGACGCCTCTGGCATCCAGCCCCAGCCCCAGCCCCAGCAAGTCGCTATACCGAGCATACCGACTGAGCTCTCAAGGGACTGAAATCGGATGTGGTAACACGCAACGTGACGATGCGGGAAAATGTAAGCATACGAGCATATAATGGCGGCCGCGCATAATTTCTATGAATAACTACAACGTCTCTCTGTATCAAGCTGGTGCACATCAAATTAGGCTATCATTTAGCCTATCTCCTTATTCTGAAAAAATAAAAGGACGCTTATGAGCTTACCTTGCTTCACTGTCACTCCCCTAATGTTGCTAGGCAACGGCTGAGTAAACACTTCCCCGCGGCAAAGAATACACAAGCAACAACAGAAGAATTTTTATACGAGGTGCTTCCTATGCGGTACGTGTCGTATCAAATACTCAATAAGTAGTGATACAAAGGAGACGAATAATTGTTCCCAGAATTTGTTTATATTGTAACAGGTTAGTGGACGGTGATCTGCCATGGCAACACCACAGGGAAGCCCACCTACACAATACGCTTCCCTTTGGAGCTTGTGCAGAGGAACATCTGCATCTGACATGTGCTGAAGATTATTTTCAATGTTTGCATCCTGTTGCTTGAATATAGCTAACAATACAAATTCCACCGTCAGTGCAACTATACTTTATTATAAATTATAAAATCAGTCATTGGGGGCTACTGCCCGGTATTCGTGTAAAGGAACATTATGGTCATTTGTTAAGTGACTACAGACGGGTTTAGAATGGCAATCGGATTCAGTAGACACTCATAAACTACAATTTGCAAATCACTGCCACACAAAGACTAGTCTTCTCAGTCACAGCTTCGTAACGTCTTCCAAGAGTAGACCTTCCTCTGCTTCCGGGCTCACGTCCTCGCAGGCTGGCCGCCATCTCACTTATGTGTCTCTTACGTGTATGCTCGGCCTTTCGTCAAGTGTACGTGTATATACCATATAGCACGTTGTTGAAAATTCTTCCCTTTGTACTCTATACAAGTCCGCTGTCTGTACAGACTTTGAAAAGCAGGTCTTGTCTATCTTACTTATCTTATGTTACAATGGGAGCTTAGTTACTTGCACGGTCGTAAGCTTGACTACCGCAAAGTTTAAGCGTCTTATATTTTCTGTGTCTGGCTTCACCTTGTCCTATACCGCATGATTTTGTATGACTTCTGCTTGTTGCCTGCACAAATTGGTCACATAGTCATATACATACGGAAAGTTCAAAGCCGTGTGGAATCCCCTAAGCCTGCCTGGGGTTATCGTTATCGTTATCCCCGGAGCGGACCGAACAGAAAACACTGCCCCAACAGTTCTTCTATTTTTCATATGGGCGGTTGCCTAGCGATAGCCCGGATATTGCTGACACGTTTACCGGCCGTTACTAAGCAACGCATGTTCCTTCTCACGATCGTTGCATAGCAATGGCACTACACGCTACAATAGATTTAGCAGTTCTATGTTTCATGCGTACAGACGGAAGGGTACAGCGATTTTAACATGCGCTCCGCAGGAATGCCAACCAGTTCCATGAAAACTCTCCAGGCTGGATTCAATCCGGGTACGTCCGAAATACATGGTCCAGAGCGTAACTGCCAGATCACCCTGTCTGAGGGAAGCGAGGAACAGCATTCTTCCTGCCATACCAGTGGAAACCAGTTACGCAGACGTTGTTACACTTGAACGAAATATCATAATTAGACTCACCCTTTTCGAATACGTCAAACCTGCAAGGAAAAAAGAAAAGCTTGTGAATATATTAAAGATATAATAATACACCAGAAAGCCAGAAGGAAAGAGTCCACAGGGAAGACCAAGGCGTAGGTGGGTGGACAATATTAGAATGGATCATAAAGAGATAGGATGGGATGATATGGATTGGATAGATCTGGCTCAGGATAGGGACCAGTGGAGGGCTCTTGTGAACACGGTGATGAACCTCCGGGTTCCATAAAATGCTGGGAAATTCTTGAGTAGCTGCAGAATTGGCGGCTCCTCAAGAAGGGCTCAGCTCCATGAGTAAGTAAGTAAGTAAGTAAGTAAGTATAATACACCAGAAGGCACACAGGACAGTTAGGCCCTTACAGAATAAAGCAACTAAGTCTGGGCTCAGACTTGGTGACGTAATGCACTGAACTCCAGTACAGACTGCAGACTATGAGTGAGAAGCCTTCTGCTTTATAGTTAAATCGAGGGAATCAGAGTCCATTCAGGCGATGTTTTTTTTTTTTTTTGGCCTTCTACGGCACCCGACAAACCACTACTGTGTTCAAAAGAGACAACCACTCAACCCAATCCTATACAGTGGCGGATTAATTAAAATCATTCCAATGTGGATCTACCTACCTACCTATCCAACTATCCACCTATCTATCTACCCATCTTTATCCCTGTTACTCCCACTTGAAGCATAGACCATCTGTGAAACGCTTCGTTTCACTTCAGTGTCTTAATCTTATACAGACGGCAGTACTCCTTGGACGGGGGATCAGCCCATTGCAAAGCCGCTACCTATAAAGGACAACACAAACACAGAATAAACGCATACAGACATCCATGAATTGAGTGGGATTCGAACTCATGATACCGATGTTCAAGCGACCNTCATTCCAATGTGGATCTACCTACCTACCTATCCAACTATCCACCTATCTACCTACCTGTCCAACTATCCACCTACCTACCTACCTACCTACCTATCTTTATTCCTATTGCTCCCACTTGAAGCATAGACCATCTGTGAAACGCTTCGTTTCATTTCAGTGTCTTAATCTTATACAGACGGCAGGACCCCTTGGACGGGGGATCAGCCAATCGCAAGGCCGCTACCTACAAAGGACAACACAAACACAGAATAAACGCATACAGACATCCATGAATTGAGTGGGATTCGAACTCATGATACCGATGTTCAAGCGACCGACATCTCATGCCTTAGACCGCGCGGCCACTGTGACCGGCTCCAATGTGCGTACGTAGTTATATCTGCATTAACTTGCAATTAAGTCGACGCAGAAGAGTTATCTGAGGATCTTACAGTCGCCTAGCTAATCAGGAATGATCCTTCTATTTGTGGATCTCGAAGCTTTATTACCGTGTTCACAAAAGTCCGCTAAACGCGCAACAATATAATTCTGCCTTAGTTGTGTCATGTTATGTAACATCAACGTTCCCTCTAAGCCTGGGATGCGCGTGCGCAAGTCATGGTGTCTTTTGAGTAGCAATTGCATTTGCTTGCGCAACCCGGGATGGCAGCGATTTCTTAAAATATTCACAACAGACATTAAATTTATAAGCTCCCCAAAATAACAAAAAATTATAGTTTACTTTTTTCCATTTATATTTCTATTAATTCAAATTTATTATATATTCCACCAATAACATTTCGCTGTAGACTGTGACAGCAGCCGCTATGCGGCCGCGCATGCGTGCAGCTTAGAGGGAACAGTGAATGACGTTCTGTTTCTTTGACAATTAAAACACTTCGACACACTCAGAATTTCAGTATCATCGTACGTGCCCAAAATTCGGATGAAGATCTCGGACATAGGACATTAGTTACGTGTGCTGATTCCCAAAATTTGGAAATACAACAAGATGTTATATATTGTACATAGCAACCCCCACATGCAAATTCGCCTGCCTATGGCCAGCGGCTTACAGCCGCAGCATCTGTAAGCTGGGCATCTCTGAACTTGTAACCTGAAAGAGAGACATTCAGAATGAAATGTCGCAGTTCATCTCTATCTCACATGCAAGCATCAAGTGGCTCCTCCACAGGACTTCCCGCGAACTTGCTGCAAATGGCGCGGAACGGACGTCACATTTTCTTTTGTGTAGCAGAGAGATTAGAATGGAACATTTTGTGGAAAGCCTGAAATAATAAACTTATATAATATCTCACCCCTTCGTTGGTGTCTCCACCTTATCGTGGTGAGGGGGTTTGAGTATGCCAAGGACCCTGAGAGCTATACCAGCGGTAGCGTAGCTACTGGCAGGGCCTCCCTTGCTGGACAGGTCAAAGGGTCAGACGAAGAGAGACACCAAAAACTAGAAACTGATGCCGGAAGCAGCGTCATCAGCAGCGACTTAAAGCACAGAGCAAATGATGCTCGAGATGGTTCAAGTTCGTATAGCAACAGGCGAGACCAGAGTGGTTTGAACGGCTGTTGTACTGCGACGTGGAAAGCAAATGGAAAAACTGCCATATTATCAATTTCCTGGATAGTCTCTTTCCAAAAACAGAGATAGTATGTATGCGAAGTGCCCAGAAGACGAGAAAGAAGACGTAAGAAGATGCTGGATGACCTTGGGGACAGAAGAGGATATTTTAATTGAAGGAGAAAGCTTGAGATTGCATTAAGTGGAAGAACTGTTTTGGAAGAGACTGTGGACCTGTCGTCTAACAGATTACTGATGAATGAATAACATCTCAGACACAACGTCTAGTGCTGAACTCCGACATGAAATTCAGAACTGTGTCATGATATTCGCTCACTCATGGAGCTGAGCCCTTCTTGAGTAGCCGTCACTTGTGCAGCTACTCAGGATTTTATGGAAACCGAAAGTTCATTACCGTGTTGACAAGAGTCCTCCACTGGTCCCTATCCTAAGCCAGATCGATCCAATCCATACTATCCCATCCCATCTCTCGAAGATCCATTTTAACCCAGCGCTGGTGAGGTGGGAATATGTAACAAAAGTGGTAATGTGGGGTCCCACAGACCCCCACAAATTCCGTCGACTGCATCAACCCCACCTTTGGTTTTGTTGTAAAACATAATGTTTTCTGGCTTAGATGTTCCGTCATCTACATTATCATCATAATGTAATGTGGAAATCGTGACCTTTTTTTGGCACAAATGAAGCTATTGTGATACTGGGTTGAAAACCAAAAATGGTAGTTAGTGGGCTTCTTCTCTTAGTATTGATGAACTCAGAAGGCAGTTCTCTTTTATTTTTCTTGATCGTTCCCGCCATAGTTTGCTTATGATCTTCTAACAAGGATTTAGCCAATGGGTAACTTGTGAACCAATTATCTAAAGTCGCAATGCGAACTGATCCACAATCACCATAGTAACAACTTCAGAAGGTGTGTTTTAAACCTTGTATGGACCTTCAGATTGTGCGCCAACGTAAACTTCCAATTTAGAAGCACAAAAGGACTTGTCATCAACCAAAGCAAATACTTTCAGGCCATACTTTGCGGTTTGTTTGGAATGTACTGCCAGAAACTGCATCGCCCGCGAAACGCTTCTAACTTTTCATCAATCGTAACGTTTTCTCCTAAATAATATACAGACTCACATACACCATTGAACTTATCAAAAAAGTCTCTAATTGGAGCCAATTTGTCCTAAGATCTTCGTTCAGTTCTGGTACTCCTGTCGTCAAATCGTAGACTTCTAAGAAGAAAACGGAAACGAACAAGTGACATTGTGCTTCTATATAATTCAATACCGGTACAGTCCGGGGCCCAGAGATTATCAAGATTCTGGTGACTAGACTTATAAAAACCAACTAATTATACAAGTCCAAACACAGCCTTTATTTCACCCATATCAGCCTTTTGAACACTTTTGGCGTAACTTACTTGCTTTCTTTCTTTCTTTCTTTCTATTTCGTCGTTCGTACTCATCTAAATTAGGTCTATCATGTCATCAGGAAACAATATCTCCCAGTAATCTAAAACTGATTTTGCAATTGTGTTGTCCAGAACACCAGGGGCTTGGCTAACTGTGTTATGTGCTCGAGTTCACATTCGAGATCCTAACTTGTCTTTACTCCATCTTGTTTGCGTATCCTTCGCCAAGTAAAAGGCCCCATCCGTGGGTTCTTCCTCACAGTCTTGTTCTGTGTCAGACTCATGGTTACTAATTCTAAAGGAATTTCACCATCATCATCCCCGCTAACGGCTCCTCGTCTGTCAAAGCGTCATCTATAAGTTGAGGTAACCTCTGTTCTTCCTGCTCGTAACTCATCTGGTAAAAAATACAGTAGAACTTGGTTATAACGTCATCAAAGGGACCTAAAAATAGTGTCGTTATAAACGAATGTCGTTGTAACCGAAATGGGCACTTCCACAGTAGCCTTATGTTAGCCACGTAAAAATCTACCAAAAACCGAGTTAAAATGTTGCATTTTTTAGTGAAATACGTAGTTAAGTACAGACTAACGTAACATTAACGTGGAATTAATATGGATTCTCCATATCGTTTGTACTGTAGAATTCACCAAACCAAATTCGCG
>NW_019740657.1:915030-916582 GCF_002891405.2 Cryptotermes secundus
AGACAATGTGAGGTCCTGTTAGACGAGATTCTAGGAAAGGAATGCAGTTAACAACCTGCCGCGTCCTCTTGCACTATTCACGCAGCCCCATCCCATACCCTTGTTTTCGCATAAAACCCACGCTCCTCTTACAGCCCGCGGTCGTATTCTTCCAGGACAGTCACGTCAGAAAGTAGAGAAAGTGAGGGTGGGCAGACACATCGAACTTTCCCACGATATCGGAGAAATNGGAATGAAAATGACGTTACATACGAGGTTGATGCATTTGTGCATGTCGTACTAAGCAAGGTATAAAAACAGTTGCTTTATGAGGAATTAGTTCGTACCATTGAATATTTGACGCAATAGACAAGGTGTCGCAGAAAGCGATGTTGCTATAACCAAGTTTTACTGTATATTATTCTCAAAATACCCTCCAAATATTTAGGGAAACATATTTGCTTATAGTTGGTATTTAGAAATGTAGAAGACAGCATAACGATAATATTTTAGTAGAATATACACGAAAACAATTTAAGTTTCAGAAGTAAATAGAGTCACACTTTAGGTAAGGTGGGGTCTGGTGGACCCCAGCACAATTTACGCATCTGCACACTAAACTTGCTTGCTCGCAACAGCCTCTCGTCTGAGGCGTCTGGTAGCGGATTACGGGTCGGGAAGCTACACTGAGGCACGAATTAGTCATCCGTTCTTAAAAAGTTAGTCAAATAAAATCTCTGGAGGTCTCTGAAACCCAACCTTACTAACGCCAGGTTAATACTGTTCACCCACCTACGAGTATGTCTTCGTCTTCCTAGTGGTCTCTTTCCTTGTGGCTTTCCCACAAATATCCTATATGCATTCCTCTTCAAACCATTCGTGCTGCATGCTCCGCACAACTCATCCTCTTCGACTTGATCATTCTAATTATTAGGGCCCGGATTTCTATGACATGTCATATTTTTTTCCTAGGATTTATTCCTATTTTTAAATGTAATTATGCATGTTTCCAGTCATTCTTATTGAAATTATGTCGTTTTTACTGTGCATATAAATGCATATTTTAGAGTTTTATTGGTTTTACAGCATATTTTGGCATAATTTTGAAAAAAGGTCATATTTTTGTCATTTTAGAAACAATTCTTTGATATAATGTAAAATTTCGGCTCCATAATGTTTAGTATTACAAAATAAATTTCAGGCTGGACTTTTGCTTCAATGTGGAATAGAGTTCAAGTACATGAAGTTCGTATTAAAACCATATTTTTGACTGGACTGTACTTGCAGTTACAAAGGCGAAAATTTGTGAAATGCAGCATTTATGACCTGGCAAGCCAGCCTTTCCCAGTCGAGGCAGGAGGGAGGCAAGTGTAACGGGTATTCTCCTATTGTACTCCGTCTTACTATAAGGTATATACATCCCATTCTTTCTTGGAGGGCTTAGAAGTATTCTATTTATATATGTGGAGGGCGTTATAAGACTTCAGTTTGACTTTACAATGCCTAAAGTGAGTACATGTAGTTCAAGGAGCGCAAAGTTGCGTAGTTTTGTACAGGAGTTTGGTGAAAAAGT
>NW_019740657.1:917691-982504 GCF_002891405.2 Cryptotermes secundus
ATTTTAGTAGAATATACACGAAAACAATTTAAGTTTCAGAAGTAAATACAGTCACACTTTTGGTAAGGTGGGGTCTTGTGGACCCCAGCACAATTTACGCGTCTGCACACTAAACTTGCTTGCTCGCAACAACCTCTCGTCTGAGGCGTCTGGTAGCGGGTTACGGGTCGGGAAGCTACACTGAGGCACGAATCAGTCATCCGTTCTTAAAAAGTTACAGTCAAATAAAATCTCTGGAGGTCTCTGAAACCCAACTTTACTAACGCCAGGTTAATACTGTTCACCCACCTACGAGTATGTCTTCGTCTTCCTAGTGGTCTCTTTCCTTGTGGCTTTCTCACCAGTATCCTATATGCATTCCTCTTCGACTCATTCGTGCTGCATGCCCTGCACAACTCATCCTCTTCATCCGGGCCCTACTAATTATACTTGGCGAAGAGAAACAAGTTATGAAGCTCCTCATTATGCAGTTTTCTCCAACCTCCTGTCACTTCATCTCTCTTCGGTCCAAATATTCTTAGCACCCTGTTCTCAAACACTGAGTGACAGGTAATAACTTTCTTTTTCGTAAGTGTGAATGAACTTAAAACACCGTGAAAACAGTAGCCATGAGACTTCACGGTTTACGTGATAACTTCTGGCATGAAGATCGGTAAAAGTACCTCAAATGTGTCGTTCGCATACTTTTCGCTGTACTAATGCAATACATTCGTGGAATATGGATGTCGCTTGAAACACTGAAATAAATTCACATCAAGGTAACTTACTGGACTATGTCGCGACTCTGAGAATGAGATTAGAAAGGAACAGGTACAACGTGACGCAAGGCTGGACGGCAAGCCGTCATGCAGGGTGGCCTCATATTAACTCTGCTAGTTAATGCATGTCGATGCAAGGAGTTCAATGCCCGACTACATCGGCAACTTTACGGGTGAGTACCCTATCTTGCACACAGCCAGAGGGCTTCGTTATGCTGTGCTATCAGCGTATCAGAAGAGCAGTTAGCTACCGAAACGGTTAGTAAGCACAGGGAGACGCGCAACTTCACACACTGGAACACTGACACCCTGTAGTTCAACAGACGATCAAGATAGTCCCTCCTTTAACGGACATTAGGATCCATCACCGTGCTTATAAAAGCAAGCAAATGGGTCTGCACAGGTGTCCTCCCCTCTATGTCTAGGTCTCTCCTTGAGGTATCCCGACAGAAGTTCCGCCCATTTACTGTCCGTATATGATAATCGTAACATCACGCGAAATGGCTTCATTCTATGGGGCTACTGAATGTGATAATCCCACGTAGTCGGCTGAAAGCCAACCACCGCTTCGGAGGATCATGTCGCCTCCGTCTTCAGTGTTGAAGAATACTAGTAGGCCAAGAGAGAACCAGCGTGAAACAAGTAGTAGCAGAGCTATATATAATGACGTCATTAGAGAATTTACAAGACGTTACGTAATGAAGAGCTCTGTTTGCTATTTGCTTCATGTTGCTTTCTTGCTTCGCTTATTCTTCGGCCCCGAAGATGGAGGTGACATGTTCCTCTGAAACGTCTGTTGACTTTCAGCGTACTACATGATGTGATATCCCAGAGGACTGAAATTTTCATAGCCACCGCTGTGATAACCTCAAATCAAGATCTTACACTTTCTTAGATTCAAAAATGCCCGTTTATTGTTCTCAAACAGCAATACACATATTAAAGTACAAACGGCATGGAGAAATGGCACGAGGGCACTGACTGAAGGGCACGTCAGTGACAGTGTCAACTGGAGGAAGAATCGCAAAATCCGCTCGCTTTAGAACGTCTCTATCCCGCAATACCGTCTTCAGATGCATCGGCGCAGCGGCCTCGCCTCGCCTCGCCTCACCTCACCATTTGCGAATGAACACTAAGGCTGGGAAATATTAACTTCCGCTTCAGCTGCTTTGGTGTGGAAAAATATCACAATAATACTAATTTAACAAGGAGTTCCAGGCATCAATCGTAAAACCCACTTTCCTACTGCAAGTAACATATTTCTAGTCGTACATGTCTGTTTGTTTTATTGTGGTAAAGAACTGGTTATGAGGAGCTTCATAACTTGTACTCTTCTCCAAGTATAATTAGAATGAACAAGTCAAGGAGGATGAGGTCGGCAGGTTATGTAGCACGAATGGTGGAGACGGGGAATGCGTAGAGGATATTGGTGGGAAAGCCAGAAGGAAAGAGACCCCAGGGAAGACCAAGGCGTAGGTGGGTGGACAATATTAGAATGGATCCTAGAGAGATAGGATGGGATGGTATGGATTGGATAAATCTGGCTCAGGATAGGGACCAGCGGAGGGCTCTTGTGAACACGGTGATGAACCTTCGAGTTCCATAAAATGCTGGGAAATTCTTGAGTAGCTGCAGAAGTGGCGGCTCCTCAAGAAGGGCTCAGCTCCACGAGTAAGTAAGTAAGTAAGTAAGTAAGGAATTGGTTAGCCTTCTTAAGTACAGATACTACATACGTTAAATTTGTCGGACATAACTTCCAAATTTCGTATTGCAGCCATATTCATTTGGCATATAATAACAATTTCAGACGCATTATGTCGGCATGATTATGATCTACATATCTCGGTCCCGTATTGCACAGTATCTAACTTCAATGGTTCATCACTTACAGTCGTGAAACCACAAGGTTAAAAAAACATCTTTGCATATTCGCTATGTTAATGAGAGGTGAAGTCAGTAAATAGGGCACAAATGGATATAAAAGTAAAACACGTGATATTCGAACCTGGAAGAAACATTTATTTCTCGACATATCCTCCACCAGCACTAATGCACTTGTCTCATCGCTTTACCAGTGCAAGTCAAAGTCAAAGTCAAAGTCATGTTGTGACTGACGGTCAGTCAGTCTGTCTGTCTAGGCGTCGAGGCCCGGCTGGGGCTCATGACCAGATATTACTTTTTAAATGAAAGTTACTGTCCTGTCCATGTGAGGCGTCCTCTCTGACGAGAGGTCGGGTCTGTCATTTCTCAGCCATAGTCGAAAGTATTAGTCCATTGTCACTATGTACACTTATTTACAGTTGAATCTTAATACCTAGTATGTACAATATATACAAGGCCTCTGACAGTCCAGGCTCAGTACAACAGATTATGCCCTATTTCTAGCAGTATTCGCTACCACAGTAGCCTAGTCACTTGAAAGGTCGTATGCCTGACCGCCGCCACGTTTAAGCCTCTTATACCCTCTGTTTCGGGCTTCGCCTTGTCCGATGTTGCGAACATTCTCATTATCATGATTTTGTATGACTTCTGCTTGTTGCCTGCATAATTTTGTTATATAATCATATACGTATGGGATTTTTAATGCCATATGCAAATCGCGGACCGGTATGCGCCTTGGAAGATTGCCAATGGTGCAGAGGGCCTTATTTGGCAGGCTCTGCAATTTCACTAGATGAGTGTCTGCCGCAAACTCCCAGGCGGGACTAGCATAAGTCATTAAGGATCTAATGAGAGCTTTGTGGAGGGTCATTTTAATGTTTTAATGCTCAATCGCTCACTTTTGAATAGGGAATATACCCTAATGAATGTTTGCACTACATACTACCTGCAAGTAAGCAACTTGCAGCATGCGATCGCGCCGCGGTTGCCAATGGTTGCCTCAGTGTAAACCCGCCTTTACGCGACAAACACTTCTCACCGGAAAAAAGGAAACATTTCTTTATGAATATCCTTTGCAATTAATCATTTTTCCCACAGAAAAAACTTCACAACAGAAATTTGCTCTTCGGTAGTATACCCCTAAAGCACGGTCGTCATTTTGACTGCTAGAAACCAGCCTCTGAACATGGGCATGCGCGTCTGCTACCTAGAGTGTCATGAAGTGGGACTGTGCTGCTACCTAGTGATACACATAGAAAACCTATTACGTCAATTACAGCCGTTTTACTGCTAAGACCTATTTACTGATTCTCCCTCGTATTTACCATGTTACAACTTCTGGGTGACTCAAGTGCATGGTTACACGACTGTCACTACACAAAGTAAATGCAGTATAAATTAATGATCTGTATTTACACAATACATACTCCACATTTCGGGTACTCGTGTTTTCCTCACAGCGCACATAATGGCTATGCATTTAAGGTCGAGCAACACAAGTAATTAATTGAAAATCTGAACCTTAAGTAGCCATCAGATAGAGAATAATGCACATGTTCACACACACCGCTTGCTAATCCACAAATGCTTGTCAAGAAGATCGCGTCACATACACCACTAAAATCTTCAAAAGATCACATAATAAATTTGAACTTTCAAAATTACAGACTGGTTGTCCTTTTTCAACAAAATAAAATCAGTCTCTTCCAATAGTGACAGAAAACTCAACAACTGACTTTTGCGAAGTCAACTGACAATGCCACCAGAGTCAGTTTAGATCAGCCGTGTCAAACATGCGGCCCCTCAACGTTTAGAGCTAATTGATATTAAAATCAATATTAAAATTTTAGTGGAAATATTTTTGTAAAGACAATTTTCCAACAGACCAGAAGACAAGAAGTCGCATGCAGACATAAATTAGCAGGTGCAGGAAATTCAATGTTTTGCTATTTCTAACATAATTTCTTGTGTAATCTCTCTTTTGACATATTGAAAAGCTGTTTGATACTTGTCAAAAATGGCATTCTCTTGCTTTTTAAAACTGTAAGATATGTGACTTTAGGTAATTATACTGAAATTATTCTTAAATAATAAATATAACTAAATTTCCTTGTATCAAAATCTAATGTATATTTCTATTTTGAAGTGCGGCCCTGGACTATTATTTATAGGGCTGGGGTGGCCCTCTGTACACGATGATTTTGACATGCCTGGTTTAGATTCTGTCAAGGAAAGCCTTCAAGTGTCTGTGGTTTAGTCATGTGACCTAATAAGTTAACTGCACTAACCATCATCAGTCATGACTTGCTTAGATCCCAGAGCTTTGCAATTTTGATTTGTTGATGCCTACAATATTGGTAGTGTAGGATTTCGCTCTGGAGACTTAACTCGTGCATATTGTAGTGTGTAGAGCCGTTTCTAGGCAACGCTCGGTAAACATGTTCCCGCGGCAACGGAAATGCAAGCAACGATGGAATACTGTTGGAAATGTTTTCTAATCGGTCAGTGCAATGAGGCTATAAGGAAGACAACTGAAGCAAGAAGAGGCAACGTTGCACTGCATGCCTCACATGCAGCCCTCCCATTGTTAACACCAAAATTTCGCCCTAATATAGCCCTCCCAACGTTAGCAAAAATTTCACTATAATGCACCCCTTCAAGCGTCATAAAAATATATAATATATATAACAAAATCTGATTATATGCTCTACCTGTACCAGAAGGACAAGCGGGCACTGCCTGGGAACCTTCAAAATCGGAGATATAGTTTCTTACCCCCCCCCCAAATGTAGTGTCTCTCATTACCACCCCCACTTCTTCTTCCACTCTCTCAAGAATAGGCAGAATTATATGCAATACGTACGCTTGACAAAGGCGAAGCATATTCATAAGAGACAAATCCATCTTCTCGCCAGAGAGGATGTTACATAAATAAGGACTATTACCGCAAGAGTTCCGTTGAAAAAAGAGATCTCTGGTCATGAGTCTCAAGGGGCTTGACGTGAAGGCAAACTCATCGGCGGTAAACCGCCAGTCGTGAAGTAACTCTGATTTTGACTTTGAAGAAGTGGCAGTTGGAAGGGAGCCGCGATTCAGAAGTGACTTGAGCACGGAAGCAGATGAATATACATTGTTAGAAGCCGTTAGCATGCAACAGCTAGTGAAGACACCGGGTTGGAAAAGACTTAGCGTGATGTGTCGAAGTGTGGAGATCAGAGTTGGTATTATAATTAAGTGTAATTTGGAGTTGTGTATTAAAGTGAACAATAAATCCAATATCCAAACCAAAACACCGTCGAGAGTCATTCTGATGCGTGATAATTTGGTTGTAAAGAAGAGATGCCATACAATTCTAGACCAAATCGTAGAAATTACAACATCAGTATCCGTGCCCACAAGCTTATGTGGCTCCAATATATGCTCCTGAAGGCTGCCAGTAATGTCTGAATGGAATTTGTTCCTTTTGTCTGGCCTTGCACTGACGGGAGGCCTAGAAATCCTTCAAGAACTTCAGAATCGCATGTTACGTCATGTGCAAATATACACATTTATGCAACTGAAGTGGCGTCCGTTGACTCATCAACAACAAATGTACAGTAATCACATTACCTCGCGATACTTAGTTTCGGCAACTTAATAATGACCCGCCTTCGTGCAAAAACTCTTCTGCGATGTAACAAAATAAACAGTTCTTTTTTCAATATAAAATCACCTTCTACAGAGGGCATCGATGACGTGACAATTTGGGCATATCAAAACAAACTCACTTCAACTGTTTGCTCTCAAGAATCAGACCATCTAAAAATATTTCGTTAAATTTCTGGGTGCTTTAAATCTAAAAAATATATTTTTTCTTTCCGAATTGTCCATAATATTGTGGTTGAAATCTGAATATTTAGTTCTAAAATACCGCGTCAAGTTATTCTTTTACAGTCTACATATCACGCATATGATGTTACTTTATTATCTTCAGATCAGTAACTGTCTGTTCTTTGCTCTTGAAGTGTTTTTTTATCTTATTCTCACAGCTTTCATGTCTTCCTTTTACTTTGTCAGGCAAAGATTTTATTTCGGAGCTGAATACCCTCGCAAGATACGCACCTTAAGCAATCACCACGTCACACCTCAAGCGGCTTCCTGAATGTGTTTTCTTAATAACAAAACTCACAGAACCATTCCGTGTGGAGGTGGGGTCCAATACCTCCACCGTAGCCCAGCGAGTCGCAGGAGGCGACGAAGGGAAGTCTCGAATCTGATGAGTAAAATGTGGTCGCGAGTTCCACGGGACTTGAACCCGAAAATGACTGCAGTGGCGAGCTCCAGGAGCAACTGTAAATGACAGGCCCGTCCTCTCGTCAGAGAGAGCGCCTCATATCAACAAACCCACAACCGTCTGACAGTAATAAAAATCTGGCCGTAAGCCCCAGATGGGTGCTTTATTCCGAGACAGACTGGCCGTAACATAAGACTGAGACTCAAAACTCACACTTCCGCCTACTCGTACATAAAGCAGTACCCAAACCCAGCTATGGGAAGCAGCCTCTAATTCCAGCATCTAAATCCTCCAGCGTTTTCAATCCAAAACTCTCCAACCCATTCCGAACGCACCTTGGTACATAAATAACCTCAGGATCCATGAAGATCTACAAATAATCACAGAGCTCAGTGAAATAGAAAAGTGGAATGTCAAATACTTAAGAAAATCAGAAACGAACACTAATGCCCTAGCAATGAATCTTGTAGATTAGAGAGAACCTACACATAGACTGAAGACATAACCATCCTATCTCTACCAGACAGAGCTGAGTAAAACCCCAATGCAAACACCAGAAATTATATCTACGTGAACAGAAACGGGCATATGAGTTACGCCACTGGTCTTAACTCATTCATGAGCCAGTACTTATGGAACGCAGATTCTGCAGATTATGTATAATAGAAATGTGGAAAAATCTCACACTGCAAGAAACTGGAGGGCACAGACACAAGGCACTGCGCAAAGTGCAACTGCAACTGTAACGTTCCTTAGATTATAAACACAAAATAAATATCCTGATGCAGAGCACTACGACTACAAGCAGCGGCTCATTGTATTTGAAGAGTTGACAGTCGGAACCCACACAAAACCAAGCATGGCAAAAGTGCAACAAAAATTTGCTTGCCATTTGCATGACTAAGTCCTCGGTTCCAAAATGGATACGCCCTTTCGAAATGTCAGTAAGCATCTATCAGACTATAAGGTGTCACATCCCAGAAGCTAGTACTTTTCACTACGCCAAATTTAAGTTTATCTGCTCCTGTTCAGTAGTAGCAACTGTTGGTTGAGAGGACGAGTAAAACACATTGCGACAAGTAGAACCGTTGCCAAGTAACAGCTATGTAAACAGGAGACAGTAAAACAGCCGTTGCTAGGGAAGAGCTCTATGGATATGTTTTTTCCCCGGCAACGAAATAACATTCAATAATTGAAGCGACGTTCTCTGTGCAGTCCATCCCGGGCTACATAATGAGGACTCGTACGAAAAATCAGGAGAATGAAGGTGTTCGTGGTATAGGACAAGGCGAACCCAGACATGCAAAATATAAGAGGCTTAATCTTGGCGGTGGTCAAGCTTACGACAGTTCAAGTGACTAAGTCGCCGTCGTAGCATAAGACAAGTAAGACAGGAATGATTTGCTTTTGCAAAGCCTGTACTGACAGAAGGCTGGTGTCAATGGGATGCTATACGAGCGAAATGTAGACTTGACGAAAGGCCAAGCAAACCCACCCTCTCCTCAGAGAGGATGTTACATAAGGACTATTACTGCAATGGCTCAATTAAAAAAAAAAAAGAAGCGATCTCTGGTCGTGAGTCTGAAGGGTCTTGACGCCAAGACGAACTGATTGGCAGTAAACCGCCAGTCGTGAAGCAACTCTGAGTCGAGTCGGTTGCAGCTGTGAGAATTAAGAAGCAGGCATCGAGTACTTCAGGACATTATCCAACAGAATTCTTTTCTATTTATGGACGTATAAAACACCCGTACAAATGTCGCAGAAAGAAGTGTCATGGATCGACCCTCTCTACATCTCCCTCCACCTGTTATGCTTCATGTCTCCACACCCTCTCTGTTCTTATCTGCCCGAGACCAGCAAACACCCCATTTGCTTCGGGGACTGAGTCCCGGACACAGCAATCAAGTCTTCAGACTGAGAACAATGATGACATTAGCGGTAAGGAGCGCTAAACGGTCCACGTAGATATACGAGGCAGGCTCAGCGCGTAAATAGGTCACAAATGGATATAAAACGCAAAATATGTGATATTCGAACCTGGAAAAATTAACATTAATTTCTTCGCATATCCCCCACAAATGCTGATACAACTGTCCCATCGCTTCAACTACTTCGTCATCAGCGGAACCTTTGCCACCAAGCTGTGAACAGTTTTACGTGAAAAACACTTCCCACAGTAAACAGGAAACATTTTTTATGAATATCTTTTGCGTTGACGCCTTTTGCCCACAAAAAAGAAACCCACAACTGAATGCTGCTCTTCGGTAGAACACTCCTCAAACACGTTCGCCATTTTGACTACTGAAACCAACATCTGAACATGCACATGCACGGCTGCTACCTAGACTCTCATGAAGCTGGACTGTGCTACTACCTAGTGATACACATAGAAAACCCATTACGTCCATTACAGCTGTTTTACTTGCATTTGTGACCTGTTTGCTGACTCTCCCTCGTACCAGCGCCCATGAGCAAATACAATGATCTCACATGCCGTGTGACAAAGTAATCCGTGGGGTGGAAAATGATACTAAGAATATTAATTTTACCAATTCAGCCGTCAACGCAACAAATGTTTATTAGTTATACCACACTATATGTTTTGACCCTTAATTGTCATCTTTAGGTCCTCTTAGTTACATAATTAATTACTGAATTGTAACGCATGATTTTGTTTGAATATTTCTTATCATTGTACGCGTGTTAATTATTGTATCCCAAGTTTACATATATTAGTCGTAAACTGTCCATATTCTATGTATGCTTCTTATTGTTTACTTACATACGATTTATTGGATATTGAATTAAATTGGGGTTATGTATGAGTTTTGTGTAAAATTAACAATTATTTTAAATTGAGTTAAATTGATTTTAAAATGTCGTGAGCTGTAATCGGCTTTGTGTCGTTGTGCTCTCTTAGAGGCCGCTTATATTCGCGTTAGCTTTTTCCTAAATTATTCTATTAGTCGTTATTTCAATTCGTCATGTTGTTATTATACTCTGTTTCTTGAAAGTCAAATTACCTTATTTCTTCTTCAGTATGACTGCATGACAGTAGTTAATGTCACGTTCCTGTAATCAGGGTGGTCTATAAAAATTTCAAATGATATGTCATACGTTCTTATCCATTGATTCTCAAATACAGCCATTTCCGCTGGACTGTGTACAATTAACACACGGTGAAACAGCCACCGCTTAGTTTGGTCGTACGCCACAAATCAATTACTTAATGTTGCTGTTCATACTCTCCTACATACTGAATAAACACATGTTTGGCCTCTATGTGACGTGTATCCGATGCAGCACATAATTTTTTTACAACACGAACAAATTCTGAAACTTAAAAACGGGATCATCCGATGTGTTAAGTGATTAACGTTTTGGTCCCATAAAGAAGCGATTCAGTGTAGTTACCGTGTTGTAGGATATGACGCCATGAAGATTTGTAGATAGGCACAAACTTAAAGGAGGAATCTTTTGTTTCCATCTTCAGGGTAGAACTTCATACCCCACTTAATGATAATGCAGAGGACCACATGATACATTCCGCTCGACCAAGCCAACAACTTAGACTGACTTAGCATCTTCTAAATTTCGCACTTAAGTTTTTAGGCCTCGTAAAGTCCTGCGTTCCAATCTTAGACACCTGGAGACAGGATAACCTTACTAAAGATCCTAGCGATTTCCTCCAGTACACACAGGTAGATTCAAGAAAAAAAAATTCCGTGGCTTAAGTCCGCAAGCGAACGATACCGACCGGGCGACATCGGCTTGTCGACGAAGTCAGTGCCAACCTTAGCGGATAGAGGTGTCGCGTGGTCAGCGCAACGAATCCCCACGGCCGCACGCCGCTTGCATCACCTCTTCTATTGTTGTGTGACGTCATAGCGTAAGTGACGAGTTCCTCTGCTGCGTAGGTACGGGCCATTACTTAGCAACGGCTGTTTCTCTGCCTCCACAATTCTTCCTTTGAGTAAATATACCACAATATTAAATACGGGTCTATCGACGACAAAGAATCTCTTTTTTATCGAATGTATCCTTCGTAGTGAAACTGAATAGCAGAGCCAGATTATGCAGTCTATGCAATGAGACACCGCGTATTAAAATCGGTACCTTTCTGATGTCTGATGACCAAATTGACTGAATTTCGTGTACATCTGTGAAACTGCAGTACTGTTTTGCATAGCCTCTTCCATTTGAATTTCGAACCAATTTATATATTTCAGGAATTGCTTATATAGTTTCTTATAAAATCCGAAACCGATGTGTTCTATGTTGGGCTTGAGATTCTCACAAAGGTTGTTATGAAGAGTAGGACCTCACTCTGCTTGTTGCCTAATTCATGCTGGTTTATTGCATGGCTTATTCTTCGATCCTGAAGATGGAGGAGTTGATTGGACACGTTGATTGTCTTTCAACGGACTACGCCGCGTTATATCCCAGAATAGAGGACTCCCGGTGTTCTATAACTCCTAAATTTTCAGTTACCAAAGGGAGAAAATTCTATAAAGGAAACAAACTCCGTGGTTTTAATCAGCAAGCGAACTATACCGACCGGGCGACCGCCGCTTGTCGGCGAATTTAGTGCCAACTTTAGCGGATAGAGAGTGTCGCGTGATCAGTGCAACGAATCAGCACGGCCGTTAATCTCGATTTTATAGACCAGAGCTGTTACTACCTTGAAATAGCTCCTCAATTATCCTCATGAGGCTGAGTGGACCCCGTTCCAGACCCACTACTTCTTAGAAAATTTGGTAGCGCCGGGAATCGAACGAGGACCTCTGGATCTGTAGCCAGGAACTCTGAGTACTAGACCACAGAGGATGTATGTGAGAAACAGTAAACTTGTAGAATGGCTGCAATAATCTTCACGCAATATCACGGACTGCCAAGCAAAGCACAGGGAATGGCATGCTACTTATGCATACGCAAGTGTGGACGGGACATATCCTGGTAAGTTGTGGAGAAGTGGCATTGTTTGTGTGCGTCTTCTTCTGTCTTATCTCAGCAAGCGACCTCCCGACATCAGACAACACAACAACTGCTGCCTTCGCCGATGTTACAGCAATCTTAGCCACACATGAAGATCCAGCGATAAGATCAAAGACTGGGCAAAGAAATGGAGTATTAAAATAAATTGAAGCAAATTACGCATATTGCATTCACCCTACGCAACCAAACCTGTCCGGCAGTGCAAATGGGCAATGTTGAACCACCCCAGAAAACTGAAGCGAAATGCCTGGGCATGCATCTCAACAGAAGACTGACGTGGGCAAAGCACGTCAAAACCAAGAGAAAACAGCTCAACCAAAAAGCGAAACAAATGAACTGGCTGCTCGGAAGAAGACCAGCACTATCAACAGAAAGCAAAATCCTATACAGAGCAGTACTCAAAATTGATATGGGCCTATGGAATTCAGCCTCAAATTCCAACACCTAAATCCTCCAGCAGTCTCAATCCATGACCCTCCGACCCATTGGATCGCACCTTGGTACGTAAACAACCACAGGATCCATGAAGATCTCCAAATGAAAACAGCGCTCAGTGAAGTAAAGAAGTGGAATACCAAATTCTTAAGAAAATCAGAAGCCACACAAATGCATTAGCAGTGATCCTACTGGACAACAGCGAAACTACACGTATACTGAAAAGATACCTGTACACCGACCTAACTTCAGCAGATAGACCTGAGTAAAACCCAAACACAAGAATTAAAACGATACCTAAGTGAACAAAAGACAAAGTATATGAGTTACGCCACTGGGCATAGCTCATTCACGAGCCACTACTTATGAAACATATACGTTTATTGCGGATTCTGCAGATTATGTATAATAAATGCGTGGCAAAATTATTACTACGGAAAAAGAGAGCACGTATCTATGAACTTGTAGGGTGAGTACCATTGCAATGCAATGCCAGGCACTCTGAGAGTTATACTCTTACAAATGTACTCTCTACTCTCGCTTTTATAATTCGCAGCCGAGCACTAAAACGTGAGTCAATTTTAAATTAAAATTAGAAAGCAGAGAGGAGCCTGGACAGCGTAGTCAGTATAGCGACTAGCTACGGGTTGAAAGACCGAGGGGTCGGAGTTCGAGTCTCGGTAGTGTCAAGAATTTTCACTACTCCAAGTCGCCCAGACCGGCTCTGGGGTCCACCCAACCTCCTATCCAATAGGTACCGGGGTTCCTTTCCACGAGGGCAAAACGACCGGGGCGTGAAGCTGACAACTCACCTCCAACTAGTGCCGAGGTCAAGAAAATGTGGAGCTATACATCCACTGTCCCATACGCCTTCATGGCGTAGTGCTTAATTAGTTAAGCACAGGAAAAATTTTACTTTACTTTCAACTTACTTTTTATAGAGCCTTCAATAAGAGTTTCAAATGTGAATCGCCCAGTCAGAGTACAGAAAAAACCGAACAAGTCTCTGTTTTGGCCGTGAAAAGCCAGTAAAGTGAAGAGACTACATTGCGGACACATAGGACAAACAAGGAACACGTTTAAACTAATCCCATTTGTTAACACAAAGCATCTTCACGTAATGTTTGCGTACAGAGCTTACTCTCAAATACTTCGTATATAGTAGTGGCGAGGTGCAGTATGGGAATTGTGTCTCGTGAGTTCAAGGCTCCGTATACCTTTGGAGTCGGTATGTACGATAACAAGGGACAGGATTTAATACAAATTTATTTCTTGCAACCAGAAAGTATGCTCGTTTGGATATATGTATGAATTACTTCATTTCTTAAATTTTGGATATGGTTTGATGGTGCGCATAAATGCATACTTTGCCTGTTTTATGAATAAGCATCATATTTTCTAAGATCTCTATTTATACTGCATATTTTCTTTTAAAATGTTTATCATATAAATTTTTTAATTTTATGTTCAAATTTTCAATCATGTTCGTGTGTGTACAATTTTTCTTTTCTAAATTAGAATATGTTGCATATTTGACTCAACATTTCATCATGATTCATGTTTCTGATGCAAAACCCAGGAAGGGACTTCCCCGATTCCTCTACTCGTAACTTGCCTCATCCGCGTACCATCAAAGTGGCCGCGAAGAGATTAGTCGGAAGCGTTCACATGTAGCCGCTATCAACGTAATACTATTCAACCGATAAGGGACTTCACTTATTTATTTCCGAAGTCTCCATGAGGTTCGTTAGCTTCTTCATTTGAAGCTGGGGGCCATTCACATTAGTGGTGATTAGTCTGCAGTTAAGTATGTTTAGCTTTGTGTACTCATGCCGAAAGTGAAAGTAAGTCAGAAAACTAAATTACAGCTGTATCAGCGGGAGTTCGAAGGAGAGATTATAAGTACGGATAACGAAATTCTTTATTGCCGAACGTGTAAGAAAACAGTTGGTTGTGAAAAACGCTTTCAAGTGCTTCAGCATTTGAACACTAATATACACAAAGAGAATATTAAAATTAAATCCACGAAAAGTTCTCTTGTTAAAAAACTGCTTAGTGAATTTTCTAATAATAGTTTTTCACAGTTTTCCTTTGATTTATGCGAAGCCTTTATAGCGGCAGACATTCCGCTGTGGGAAGTAACCAATCCTACTCTGAGAAACTTCATAGAGAAGTATACACAGTGCAAAGTGCCGGATGAATCTACTGTGCGCAAAAATTACGTGCAGCAGTGTTAAGATCTTACAATTGAAAGCATTAGAGATAACATTCAAGATAATTTTATGTGGGTATCAAGGATATGCATTGGTTACTTGGAAGAAAGTCCAAACTCTCAGACAACAAGGTTTTGCTTTACAAAACAATAATAAAACCAATTTGGGCATATGGAGTGGAAATATGGGGATGTGCTAGCAAACCCAACATTTCCATATTCCAGAGATGTCAGTCCAAGATATTACGTGTGATTAAAACGCCCCATGGTATGTCTCCAATATAACACTCCATGAAGACCTGAAAGTGCCGCTAGTGAAGGAAGCTATACAAGAGAAAAGCACAAGATACCTGAACAAAATAGAAGGACATGAGAACATACTAATGAAACCGTTACTGGAACCACACAATGAACGAAAATTGAAAAGGAATTGGCCAGCCGACCTGAGAGAGGGTTAACGAGGACTTATCTCTGGATAAGCCCTCTCCACGTCATGAAGTATAATAGAGCAAATTAGCTTATAGAATCATGTATTCTGATTGCTAACATTATGTAAATAAAAAAAAAATTATGTGGGTATCAATCGACGAAACACAAGATTGTGAGGGACGGTTTATTGCAAATTGTATAGTTGGATCCCTTTAAAGAAGGAACAATCTACCCATATCTGCTTGAGGTAAAGCAATTTGGAAACACAAATAGCTCCGCAGTTTCCGGATTTTTTATCAATTCCATGAATTTACTATGGCCGAATGGCATTCAGTTTGAGCGCGTATTGTTCTTTGTGACTGGTGCCGCAAGTTATATGATGAAAAAGCCGGTACTGCTCTTAAAGTTATATTTCCAAATATGACACATTTGACTTGCCTTGCCCATGGATTGCACCGTGTTGCAGAAACAATTCGTGCAAATTTTCCGCTTGTTGACATGTTGGTGTCTTCTGCGGAGAAGGTACTTGTTAAAGCGCCATACAGAAAAGAAGCCTTTAAAGCAGTAGCACCGAGCGTTCCACTTCCGCCAGAACTAATTTTAACGCGCTGGGGCACGTGGCTGTGTGCAGCGAGTTAGAAACAGGAATGCCGTGAATACATTTGATCCCAAAAGTGCAGCGTCAATTCAAATTGCCCAAAACGTACTAAAAAACGCAGAACTAGAAACTAATCTTTCCTATATATCTGCTCACTTCTCTCATCTTCCATCCGCCATTTCCTCACTGGAGGCAAGCAATAGCAATACTACTTTGTATCAGTCGTTAAGTGTGTTCAAAACCACTGTTTCCAAATTGAGTTTGGTTTCTGGAAGAGTCGGTGAAGTAGTAAAGGAAAAAGTACACAGCATTCTTTAAAAAATCCAGGATATGAACATATTTGTGAAATTTAAGAAATTTTAGCCGGTAAACGTACTGAACTGCAAAGTAAAAAATCACTAACAGTGGAGCAAATAGCGGCTTTTGCATATGCGCCCCTAAGTTCCTGTGAGGTGGAAAGAAGTTTTTCCCGCCATAAGGACATCTTGTGAGACAATAGGAGGCGACTAACTATGGAAAAACTAAAACATTTAGTAACTGTGAACTGCAGCAGAAGAGAACTTGAAAGTTCGGAGAGCTAAATGAGAGTACCATTGGTTTTTTAAACTTGTAATTAAATATGTTGCTTTGTTGCATGATTTGTATTTAAGTATAGCTTTTTATTGCAAGTGAATCATTCAGTGATTACATAAAATGAACTTAAATATTGATTTGTTGATCTTAAAATAATGTAAAATCAATTTTAATATTTGGTATAAATTATTATGTGCATATTTTAGTGTATATTTCGGAAGTTTTTCAAGCATAAATGCATACATATTTAAGAGATTATTAGGGCATAAAAATCCGGTCCCTAGCGTTAACATACTTGGCAGGACGAACACGCATGCAATTCTAGAACTATGAAACGGAGAGACAACGCCTCATTGCACGACGAGACATGCGGACGGATACAAGGGAGACGAACGCAGCTACATTACCCTCAGAACTATCTCGCCTGCACATTCAACGCTTTCTTTTTGCGTAGTAAAGTGCTTCAGTCTCTTCGCCAAGTATAATTAAAATGATCAAGTCAAGAAGGATGATATGGGCAGGGAATGTAGCACGCATTAGGGAGAAGATGAATGCATATAGGATTTTGGTGGGAAAGCCTGAAGGACAGAGCCCGCTAGGAAGAAATAGACGTAGGTGGGAGGATAATATTAAGAAGGATTTTACGTTCCAAGTAGCAGAGTTACCAGATCGCCCGGCGCTAAATTAAAAATTAGTCTCGAAACTTATTTGTCCGATCTTGTAATTTGCTCTTTATGCCAGTTTCTATAATAAAATACGTTACATGCTAAATATCTATGTGAACCTTGTTCTGTAATTGAATCTGAAACAGTCATTCTGTAGCGTAGTACGCGCCATTCACTTTTTGTCTGTCTCGTCATGCAGTAACTCCTGCGTTCCGCCTCTGCGCACTGAAGTAACTCGAATTCAATGGTTTTGGTTTCATATAAACTGATCATAAACGGGTCACAATGCAACGGCAAGAGCCCTAAGGCGAAACAGGCGTAACACTACGACTACTTATATCGCATCTGCTTTGTCACAGCCTCGACAGGGAAGACAAGGGGGGGGGAATAGAAATGGAGACAAACTTTGACAAGAGAAGAAAAACATGAATCTGAAAGTTAACCACGAGGCTGCACAAAATGGTAACCTAAGACACACTTTCCTCTGGCAGATTCCAGCAGACTTCTAGGTTCTGTTCGCCGGATCCACAAACCCGTTGTGAGCTGTCGCAAGGAAAACTGCTGCTGATGGCAAAGAGAATGTGGCTCAACGTGTTTACACACAGACAATATGTACGCACTGCAGCAAACTTCGTAGAAGAGGCATATGATAAGAAACATGGCACAGCCTGTTAGAGGCCGCAGAACGCATTTCCGTAAGATAACCTAGTGCTTCAGTCAGAGGCATACTGTCGTTGTAAATGCTGCTGCTGCTACTGCTACTGCTACTGCCACTACTAACAAAAACATTGCATAATGAGGAGCTTCATAACTTGTACTAATAGACAAATATAATTATAATGATAAAGTTAAGAAGGAAAAGCAGAGCATGTAGCACGCATGAAGGAGAGCGAAATCCATATGGGGTTTTGGTGGGAAAGCCAGAAGGAATGAAACCACTAGCAAGATCTAGACATAAGCAGGGGGACAATATTAAGATAGATCTGGCAGAAATAGAATTAGGTGGTATGGACTGGATTGATCTGGCTCAGAAAAGGGACCAGTGGAGGGCTATTATGATCACGGTAACGAAACTTTGGGTTGCATAAAATGTTGGGAACTTCTTGAGTAGCTGCGCACGTGGCGGCTTCTGAAGAAGGACTCAGCTCTGTGGAGTTACTTAAAAACGACTGTTAGAAACACCACGTAAGAAGAATGGAAAACAGCAACATTAACACAGATTACAGATTACAGACTCAGGTAAAAAGGTAAAGCTCTGCTAGTGACATGCCGCGAAGGCCCATAGGGTTGTGAGACGTCGAGGCTCCCACATTTTCTAGACAGATGGTGGCAAGGTTGTCAGTCTTACGGGCCGGCCGCCCTTTATCCCCAAGGAAGATTCCCGGTACTCATTTCTGTTAGAGGCTGATTCGAACCCAGGGCCACAGTGCCGATGGAACGATTAGGTCGATTGAAAAAATCCAATGACCTCATCGGGATTCAAGCCCGCGACCTTCCGGCTTGTAGCACAGGGCCTCAACGAATTACGCTACCGAGTGTCCATTACCAACTCAGGAAAGCAGAATTTCGAAGGCCACTGAGATGCAAGTAGCCGCGACAGGCGGCGTTGCCGAATGCCTGACAGGAAGATGTTGATGATGATTAACGGTAGCTTCCAACCACATGAAACACATGTGGCAAGATGTATGGTCTGCTGCAACAGAGCGCACACACGTTCTTTACAGTCACTGGGTTATACACGTATTCATTTGCTGCCGAGCTCCGCACACAGTTCAGCAGGACACGCTGATCTTCCATCATATTTCTAATCGCCTACTTTCCCTTCAATAACAAACTGAGTATCTGATAGGTTGGTATTTCTGATGGGCGGGATTTATGAATTATATCGCTGAGATGGCTTCAGGTATCATATTGTAACGTGTTTTGCCACTGAAGACAACGTTCGGATTGTTAATTGGTTTATTTAACAACCTACAAGTCGTAGCTACAATTAATTATGACACGGTTACGGGTTTACCCACTTTACAAACACTACACACAAATCTCTGCACACTATCTCGATTCACTCGTTACAACTGAACTCGATGACTACTACAATTCAACTGTCTCCGGCGGCTGCTATATTTTAACTGACTCCTTAAGTCAATGTCAAAGTCAAAGTCACATTGCGACTGACGGTCAGTCAGTCTGTCTTGGTGTCGAGCCCCAGACTTTTTTCTTTATATGAAAGTTACTGTCCTGTTCATTTGGGGCGCCCTCTCTGACAAGAGGTCGGGTCTGTCATTTGTCAGTCATAGTCTGTGTTAGTAAGTCCATTGTCAGTATTTACATATAGTTACAATTTAATCTTAATTCCTATTTCTATGTACAATATATACAAGGCCTCTGTCAATCCAGGCTCGGTATAGCAGATTATGCCCTATTTCTAGTGTTATTCGCTACCACAGTAGCCTAGTCACTTGAACGGTCGTATGCCTGACCGCCGCCAGTTTAAGCCTCTTATATTTTCTGTGTCGGGCTTCGCCTTGCCCGATGTTGCGAACATTCTCATTTTCATGATTTTGTATGCCTTCTGCTTCTTTCCTGATAATTTTGTTATAAAGTCATAAACGTACGGGATTTTAAATGTCATGTGCAAATCGCGGAACTGACTCCTTAGGCAGTCCAGTTTCCTTATAAACCCTCAGCCAGACAACGGAAAACGCCTCGCTTCCTTGTTGCCTAGTCGCCTTGTTTACAGGTGTTGCTGGGCAACGCTGTCGAGAGTTGTCTCCTACTGCGTAGCACTGCGGTATCCCTTAGTAACAACACAGCAGCTCCTCTGCTACGTCACTGTGGGAAGCGCTGCCACGTCCCAACAGGGGAGAGGACGGAGCGTTGACCGGCCCGTCACCGTAGCAGCGGCAGCGCTGTTACGCCACCGCTGGCGGGGGAGGGGGCGTCCTGCATAGCGCAAATACGTCACAATATTATACATATGATGTCTTATGATGATAGGTTCAGGAATTCTAGTAACATTAATGTTTCTTACATCGGCAGTTTAGGCCGCGCCATAGCTCAAGCGGTTACTCGCTGTCTTAACTACCGCGGCGACCCGGGCTCAAACTCGGGTCTGGTCAAGTGGGATTTGTGGTGGACAAAGTGACGCTGGGGTGAGTTTTCTCTGAGTATTTCGGTTTCCCCTGCCAATATTAACTCCACCAAATTCTCCACCATCATAACCAGCCGGGGCAGGTACAATAGGCCAATCAGTGGCCGCCGTGCCGAGTGAACCCAGTTGGACTCCATTCCCCACTAAGCGAATTAAAATAAATTAATTAAATCGGCAGTTTGAGAGGTTGTAGTGTTGGTATTACTGATCTGCGGGTTTTATAAAGTGCGCCGTTGAGGTGACTAAATGTGGCATGATATAAATACGAAGCTTCGTGAAGATTGGTACACGCGTTCAAGCAATTTTGAGGTTTTGCTTCAACAGTTTGAGAGGCTGTTATGTTGGTAATATGACACTGAGATGTGTTCAGGTGCCATGACATAGGGACCAAGTTTCATGAACACTGGTTCAGGCACTCAAAAGCTTTTACACAAACACACAGACAGCAAGGTGATCCGATAAGCCTACATTTATTTTTTCAAAATAAGGAAAGTAGGCTAAAAAAACACGGAATCGAGTTTCTAGGAATCTCTATAGGGTTTTCGCTTGACTACACTAGTCATGTATTTTCACTTAAAGAGTTCTTGATCTTTGTAAAAAACCTTGCTCCTTAGGAATGACTTATAATTAAGAAGTTACTTCTTTAATTTCACCTGGAAGTGTTTGAAGCTTTCTATGCAGCTCCTTACAAAATTAAAATCTCCCTCTCAAAGGCCTGACGGTGTACCCCCACCACACTCTAACCTCAATTGCTCCCTGTCTTTGATCTCGGACAAAACAAAGTGAGCCGCGGTGCACCGCTGCTGCGCAAATTCATCAGCTGCGTCAGATATGATAAAGATTCCATCCCCCTACAAGCACGAGACAAAGCTGAGTCATTCAATCAGAAAATGTTTATCCACAGCTTCTTGGCGGGGGGAGAGAGAATTGTGAGAGGAAAGACATCAGGAGGCTCAACACTGAATGGGTTGTGGACTGGAAACAGCTAGCACTTTATTGTGAACAAAAGGATTTTCACGAGTCGCTGCTGTACAAATCTGAATTGAGGCTGTAACAAAGCCTTGTTTCGCTTATCACCTGCCCTACTTCTTCAGAAAGTTACCAACGAGGACAAGAAACGACAGCAAAAATGTGCGTTATTATTATGAAGTAAGTAAAGCTATCCCTGTAACAGGCCGTGGAGGCCCATAGGGTTGTGAGATGTTGAGGTTCCCACATTTTCTAGACAATCGGCTCATAGATTGTTGTCAGGTTGTCAGCCCTATGCGCCGGTCGCCCTTTACCCCAAAGAATATTCCAAGTATATTCCAGGTACTCATTTTGTTAGAGGCTGAGTCGATCTCGGGGCCATAGTGCGGCTGGAAGGATTAGGTCAATTGAAAAAAATCCAGTGACCTCATTGGAACCTGAACCCGCGACCGCCCGGCTTGTAGCATAGTGCCTCATCCAACTACGCTATCACGTGCCCATTCTTATTATTATTATTATTATTATTTTGCTGCTTAGTTCTCTGCATGAAGGTGCTCTTCCTCCAGTGCTTGTCTGTAATTTAACTCTGACTTTATGTTGAGTTTGTCCATAATGTACTTGTATCTACATTGTGCTGTGTCTGTAACTGACCTTGTAGCTTTTGACTCGGCACATAAATAATAAAGAATTGAATTATTGTTATTATTATTATTATTATTATTACGTGTTTATTGTATTTACATTTTTTGTTCTTAATTATCTACACTGTGCTGTGTCTGTAATTGGCCTTGTACCTGCTGACTCGGCAACATAAATTATTATTATTATTATTATTATTATTATTAGTAGTAGTAGTAGTAGTAGTAGTAGTAGTAGTAACTTCCGGGGTGCCGCAAGGCTATGTCCTGGGGCCCCTTCTTTTTAATGTATTCATTAATGACCTCTGTAACTCGACAAGACATTCCCATTTTCTAATCTTTGCTGATGATCTCAAAATTTTTCGCATCATAGACACTCCGCAGGATTGCCTCTTACTTCAAAATTACATTCATCATGTCAGTGACTGGTGCTCTGCCAACTCCATGAGTATTAANTCCCTCTTAAGTCTGCGTAGACATCTTCTTGATGCACTCTTCTTCATTGAGGTTTATCGTGGCCTTAAATCCTGCTCCTCCCTTCTGGATAATGCTAGTCTTCGTGTTCCTACTTGCCATGTTCGAGACTTCTCTACTTTTAGCGTTCGTCCCTCAAAAAGACACTGTCCCTCTTCTAGGTGCGCCCTTGCTACCAACGTGGTGGGTAAAGATCTCGACATATTTGCAGACGGAGCGGTTTCTCTGAATCATATTTTACAAGCATGTACCAAACCTTTTATGGTGTTAATGGATTACTGTTTTCATTAACTACAAACGTGTATACCTCGGCTAACTTTAATTTTCTTTAATTTTCTTATGTAATTGGTTTTAATTTATTGACTTGTTATTAATATTATCACTCCCAGTTGTCTTATCTTAGTATTTAGTTACTAACAGTATTAGCAACATTCGTAATAATTCATAAATGTATGTATATATTTAAGTCTTCTTTAGATTTATGCTCACAGATTTATTTGTCATATTTGTATTTTGTTTTAATTATTTTCTGTACCTTATATACTCGTGCTAACTTTGTAATTGGCCACTGTGCTGTTAAGTTATTGCACGTAAATAAACATGAATTGAAGAATTGAACTGAAAACTAACACTACTGTGGCAGAACCCGAAGGATCAGTACAGCTAATACCAAAGCATGACAATGAAAATGTCCTTATCTCTCTAAGCTCCATCTTAATATTATCCTTCCATGTGAACGTTGCTCAATCGGTTTCCCAACCGAAACACAATGCGTACTCCTTGCCTCCTCCATCCTTGCTACATGACCAGTTATCATAATCTCCTGTACTTCACTATCCCAGAAACATTTTATTACAAGGTTCACAGGCCTGGTGTTTTAATGTAGGTGACACATATAAAAAATTCTTTGTTGTTAGGGTTATTATTCTGTCATCATCATCGTCATCACAGTCATGATCCATTCATCTGAGAATGGCTGTGCACGTAACAGTTGCTGGTCTTCACAGAATCCTCTAGCAAAACCGACAGTGAAAATGGACTTTTTGTTCAAGACCATTACTTTGTGTAAGTAAAGCATTCCAATAGCTTTCTCAAGCAACAGAGTATAGAATGCTTCTTGGAAGTTATTCCTGTTGCCCTAACTGTTACGTGTGTTGTTTGGAGAGGAATTTCATCTCATTCATTGTACCCGTAATTCTCGTATGAGCAGATCATAGCCCACTTCTGCGGTTATTTTTTGAACTCTTATTCCGTATTCTCCAGAGCACAATCTTCACTGCGGGGACTATGAGGAGTACTGTCTTTTGGAATGTGGCGCCGTGTAGACAAGCAGAGAGAATTCCTCCACCTTCAGGGTCAGCTTAGCCTGCAGCCTGCTTCCAAGCCTTGCTTGGCTTTGGTTTACTAGTTGACCCTGAAGACTGAAGCATATGCTTATCCGAAATGTCGATAAACTGTCGCACTACACCGGGTTACAGCCCAGGAGATAGTTCTCATCAAAACATCACTCACTCTTGAGAAGCCACGAATTGTACAGCCACTTAAGAACTTTTATGGAACCCGAAGGTTCATTAATGTGTTCAAAAGGGCCCTCCACTGTTCCCTATCCTGAGCCAGATCAATCCAATCCATACCATCCCATCCTGTCTCTCTAAGATCCATTTTAATATTTCACACCCACCTACGTCTTGGTCGTCCCAGTGGTCCCTTTCCATCCGGCTTTCCCACCAATAACATATATGCATTCCTCTTCCCCCCCATTCGTGCTACATGCCCTGTCCACCCCATCCTCCTTGACTTGATCATTCTAATTATATTTGGAGAAGAGTACAAGTTATGAAGCTCCTCATTATGCCGTTCTCTCCAACCTCTCGCCACTTTATCTCTCTTCGGTCCGAATATTCTCCTCAACACCCTGTTCTCAAACACCCTCAGTCTATGTTCCTCCCTTAATGTCAGAGACCAAGTTTCACACCCAACCAGAACCACAGGCAAAATTATAGTTTTGTATATTCTAATTTTTATGTTTTTATGCAGCAGACGAGAAGACAAAAGGTTCTGGACTGATAGGTAGCAAGCATTACCTGAGTTCAGTCTCCTCTTAATTTCCTCCTGAATCAGGTTTCGATCTGTTATCGTTGTTCCCAAATATCTGAACTGTGCCACATTTTCAAAACATCTGTTTCCTATCTTTATGTTATGATTTTAGCCCTGCATTTTGGTGACGAGACAGCAACATATACTTATTTTCCTCTGCGTTTACTTGTATACCAAACTCCTTACCAGTAGAAATGAAAGTCTGTGTGTTTTTCTTTCTTACTTGATCTATATTATCACCGAGTAGATTCACATCATCAGCACAGACCACAGCTGATGCATGAACACGCATTATTTCAAATAACTATATTATTATTATGCCAACAGGATGTACGTAAATATGATACGGTAGTGTTTGGAAACGATACTGTCGTGTGTTCACGTGGTGATATCCAACAAACCGGAACACATCGTCAAGAGGTCTACATCTACGGTGCGTAGGAAGACATACGTGTGTGTGAGAGGACTACGATGGGTTCTGTCTTACGTAGAGACAGGGTCAGTACGCAGCAGTACGGTACAGGTAGACCATCGGTTTGTCCAAACGTTGAAGACTCACACATGTACATCCTCATACATGGAGAGACTAAACAGTGCCTCTCCGAAATACAGAGGCCTCGTGTAACAAGCAAGAACGATAGAAAGATTAAATTATCATCAGGAGGCTGAATGGACGCCGTTCTATACCCACTACTTCTCAGAATATCTGGTAGCGCCAAGAATCGAACCCGGACCTCTGGACCTATAGTCAGGAACTGACCACTAGACCATAGAGGCTCGCCTAGTGTTAGGGCAGAATCGCTTTTTGGAGAACCTTTCTCGGATCCTTTTTACAAGATCCAGGACACAGAAGTCTAAAGTAAGAAACCTGCGAAATTTTTTGGTCGGTTAGCGGCGAAGAGGTGCCAAAATTGGTCGATAGCAACACGTTTATGCCTCTCCATCTGCTTGTGTAATGTGTAGGTACTTTGCAAGTGCTTTTCTCCCCCCCCCCCTGCAACCCACTATCGAAAACTCGTCACGTCTCCTGCAGCCGCTGTGGTTCTTTTTATTCTCAGCCAGCTTACATAATAACGTTGCCTATTTGTTGTTTCTTACGAGTATAGTTGTCGGTCCTTTTTTTCTATTTCTCTCCAAAATAAATGATTTTTTACTCATCTTATGGTACGTGCCTTTTTTTCTAGTAAGTGCTTTCCTTCTGTACAGCCTTCACCGAAGCTTCTAAGAGTCAGACAGTTTGAACAGTTGATTGAGTGGTGGGTACTCTTCATAACATTCCTCGCACATTTAAACATCGAACAGAAGTATATGTTTGCCTAAACAGACGAGAAATTAACTCAGGCTGATTAAGTTCACGTTTAATTTTTCATAATAGATTTGGGGCCCTATGCTTTCCAGAAAGGAATGCGGATACTAAGTGCAAAATGCTTACAAAAACTTGTAATAGCGTTGCTATGCAACGATCGCGAGAAGAAACATGCGTTGCTTGGTCACGGCCGGTAAACACGCCAACAATATCCGAGTTATTGCTGGGCACCTACCCATAACAACAATAGAGGGATTGTTGGAGGCGATGTTTTCTGTTGTGTCCGCCCCGATGCTATATAGCGAGGATCTTGCAGACAGCTAAGAAGTCGGAAGTCTCAAATTTGAGACAGTAATACAAGTATATGGTCTCGAGTACCAAGGGTCTCGGACCCGAGAAAGACTGCACTGGCAAGAACCAGCAGCGTATAAAAAATAGACCCGTCCTCTCGTCAGAAGTAATAAATATCTGGTCGCAAGTCCTAGATGGGGTGCTTTATGCCAAGACAGACTGGCCGATTGACCGTCGGTCGTAAAATGAGACTCATACTCAGCCGGCAAGCTGCCTACCAAAGCAGTGATAACTCGCATCTTCTTTGCACATCTCAGAACTGCTGACATGGACACGGGGACTAATGAAACAAAGAGCAGGAGGCTGCCACCAACAGTGATGACATCTACCAAGAACCACATTCTACTCCAAAGCGACTTAAAATGCCACGTAGCAGGAGAGAATGAGTTCCGAAATACACGAAATGGGGGAATATTCAGCCATGAAATCCTACCTGGAGAAAAACCATCTCTAGTATTTCACTTTCTCTCCAAATTCTGTAAAGCCTATCAAGGCAGCAGTCCGCCACCTTCCCCCAGACACGCCAGCAGAAGATATTCCCAACAGCCTTGAGGTAAGCTTCAACGTCATCAACGGGAGGCAGTTGACGACCAATCGAAGAGCATCAAATGGACAGACCTACGTGGAAACCCTACCGCTCTTCCTTGTTACCTTAACAAGAAACGCAAACTCTCAAGAGATATTCAAGCTGAATGGCCTTAACCATATAATTATTAAGGTAGAATCATACAGAGCTCAAACTGGCCTTACACAGCGCTACAATTGCCAAAAATTTGGTCATGTCTGGGCCAAATGCAAGCAACCGCCTCAATGTATGTGGTGCGGTGGTGGCCACCTGCATAAGGAATGCCCCGAAAATACGAATACAGAATCTACGCCGAGTTGCTGCAATTGTGCCACAGTGGAAGGAGAGGAACCTCATCCAGCGTCATACCGAGGCTGCAGCCATGCGAAAGGAGAAGAGCACAGCGAGCCCCAGTAGGAGAGGAACCTCACCCAGCGTCATACCAAGGCTGCAGCCATGCGAAAGGAGAAGAGCACAGCGAGCCCCAGTAGAAGGAGAGGAACCTCATCCAGCGCCATACCGAGGCTGCAGCCATGCGAAAGGAGAAGAGCACAGCGAGCCCCAGTAGAAGGAGAGGAACCTCATCCAGCGTCATACCGAGGCTGCAGCCATGCGAAAGGAGAAGAGCACAGCGAGCCCCAGTAGGAGAGGAACCTCACCCAGCGTCATACCAAGGCTGCAGCCATGCGAAAGGAGAAGAGCACAGCGAGCTCCAGTAGAAGGAGAGAAACCTCATCCAGCGCCATACCGAGGCTGCAGCCATGCGAAAGGAGAACTGCAAAGGAGAAGAGCACAGCTAGCTCCAGTAGAAGGAGAGGAACCTCACCCAGCGCCGTACCAAGGCTGCAGCCATGCGAAAGGAGAAGAGCACAGCAAGCTCCAAAGGGATCCTATGGGAGGACGTTCTTCTCTAAGTTCACCTCACCAGAGCAATCCTACGCAGCTGCACTGCGTCAAGGCATGCAACACTAAAACACAGCTCACTAAAGCTGTGTCAAAAGAAGACAAAGTAATGGCCATTACAAAATTGGTACTTAATGAAAAAGAAATTGCCTTCTACAGTTCATAGGCCGCTCAAAATCATGTCATTTCATGCATGGCATTTGGATGCCGCGGTGTGAGCCCATTAAACGGCTGCAAGACTTACATAAAGATGTGGCCGCGTCACAGCTCAAGCGGTTAGTCGCTGGCTTCCCATCGTGGCGGCCCGGGTTCGATCCCGATTCTGGTCAAGTGGGATTTGTGGTGGACAAAGTGGCGCTGGGGCAGGTTTTCTCCGAGTACTTCGGTTTCCCCTGCCAATCTTCATTCCACCAATTACTGCACAATCACCCTCAACTATCATCTGAGGCTGGCACAATAGGCCAGAAGTGGCCGCAGTACAAGGGACTTCGTCCCACCCCACTAGCAATGCATATAGATGTGGCTCTTCTCTCAGAGACACATCTCAAACCCCATGATAGATTCTTTATTCCAAATTATCACTTTTATCGTACTGACCGCTTCCCAGGTAGAAAAGGTGGAACTGCAGTTGCAGTGAGAAAAGGCATTTCCCATAAACATGTAGACCTGCCTCCATTTGTTTCAATAGAAGCCACAGGGGTTTGCATACCAATTGGTAACAGCGAAATACTGCTTGTAGCAGTGTACAAGTCCCCATGCCACACCTGGAATGATGCTGACATTACTGAGCTCTTAAGCTTTAGACACAAGTCAATACTGGCAGGAGATCTGAATGCTAAACATCCATTTTGGAACAGTGGTGTTTCCAACCCATCAGGCGTGAGACTGCTGAATTTACTGCATATAAAATGAGTTTGAAATTTCAGCACCACAATGTCCCACTCATTACTCTCCTACGGGAAATGGTGACGTGCTCGATATTGTTGTGCACAAGAATGTCCGGCTGTCAGAAGTCTGATATTCTGGACTCACGATCACCTACCAATTGTTTTCCACTTGCCAGATCATGTTAGAAGCAGGAATCTTTCGGACCCGGTCGACAAGTTCGCAGATTGGGAGCGGTTTAAACGCTTGGCCTATGAATTAAGTTCACCTAAAATCCAAATTAACTCGGAGGAAGAAGCCGATAAAGCGACCCACTACTTTATTCCCTCTATACCTTCGGCGTGCAGGCTACCTGCACTCTCGGACGTCAATAAGTACATATCTGGTCTGGAATGTTTGCTGAAACATAAGCGGGGGTTAAGGAAACTGTGGCAAGTAAATCGGGATCCAGCATGTAAAATGGCAGTAAACTGGGCCTCCAAAACCATCAGACGAATGACCCGTAGAAAGGCACTAGAACGGTGGGAAACCAAAGTAGGGAACTGTGAGGTCACACCTAAAGCTCTGTGGCCTATTGCGAAATCGCTTATGAAAAGGGATGGACCAAACGCACCAATCGCTGTTCATGGACCTTTAGGAATAACATATCGCCTTGATGAGAAAGTTAATGTGATTGCGGATTCTTCAGAAAACAAGTTCCCAACTCATGACCTGTGTGATGAAAGCCATGAGCGACAGGTGGAGACCACAGTCCAAGCTCTCCTCGCATCTGCAGGGTGAAACCCGTCGGGAAAAGTAAGACCATGTGACAAATTAGCAAATTCATTAAAATTATATAAGGCTTGTGGACTTGATGGTATTCCAAACGAATGCTTCCGGCATCTTCCAATGAGACCACTGGTACATCTGACACATTTATTCAATCACTGCCTTCGGCTGTCCCATTTTCCAAAGCCTTGCAAGGAAGCTAAGGATATAACGTTACCGAAACCCGGTAAGGACCAACAATTTCCTCAGAATTTAAACCCGATTAGCCTCTTGTCTGCAGCAGGCAAGCTACGAGTATTCGAGAAACTTATTCTGAAAATAGTCCAAAGGCACGTTGAATAAAAAGGCTTTCTTAATGCAAGCCAGTTTGGTTTCCGTGCACGTCAGAGCACTACACTTCAATGTATGAGGCTTACGGACAAGGTAACCTTAAATTTCAGCAATAACATTTCTACGGCTGCTGTATTTTTGAATATTGAAAAAGCCTTTGATACAACATGACACACTGGCTTGCTATATAAATTATCTACATTACAATTTTCGATCAGTCTAATCAAGTTTCCCCCTCGTTGGTGTCTCCACCTTATCGTGGTGAGGGGGTTTGAGTATGCCAAGGACTTGAGAGCTATACCAGCGGTAGCGTAGCTACTGGCAGGGCCTCCCTTGCTGGACAGGTCAAAGGGTAGGCATCAGACGAAGAGAGACACCAAAAACCAAAAACTGATGCCGGAAGCAGCGTCATCAGCAGCGACTTGAAGCACAGAACAAATGATGCTCGAGATGGTTCAAGTTCGTATAGCAACAGGCGTGACCAGAGTGGTTTGAACGGCTGTTGTACTGCGATGTGGAAAGCAAATGGAAAAACTACCACATTATCACTTTTCCTGGATAGTCTCTTTCCAAAAACAGAAGATCACATTAAGTGGAGGAACTGTTTTGGAAGAGACTGTGGACCTGTCATCTGACAGATTACTGATCAATCAATCAATCAATCAAGTTTATTAGCTCTTTCCTTTCTCAGAGAAAATTCAGAGTTTCAGTCGAAGGTGAACTGTCTGCGCCAAGGGGTATACAAGCAGGAGTTCCACAAGGTTCTGTTCTCTTCCCCACACTGTACAGTCTATATATAAACGATACGCCAAAAACACCTGATGTCTATCTAGGTCTCTTTGCTGACGACACTTGTGTATATGCGACAGACCGCAAAGGTGGTTATGTTCTCAGAAAGCTGCAGCGAGGTCTCAGTGCTATTAAGACGTGGTGTGAGCGTTGGAACATAAAAATTAATGAAGATAAGGCTCAGTCCGGCTACTTTTCTCATCTACTTAGGACCCCCTGAGGCTCATCTTACACTGTACGGACGGAGTATCCTTTTCGTCAGTCATTTAAAATATCTCGGTATAATCTTTTGACAAGAGGATTACATGGAGACTGCACATAGAAATGATTGAAGCCATGGCCTTCAGAACTTTTATCAGAATCTACTCCCTATTGACAAGTGGGCGTTTAAGCGTTAACATTAAACTAAACCTCAACAAGGCTACGATCATATCAGTTAATAACTTCCTTGCCCCGCCTGGGAATTAGCGGCAGGCACTTACCTGTTAAAATTGCAGCGCATGTAAACAAGATTCTCCGCATAATTGGAAATTTTCCAAGGTGCACACCTTCCGTATGTATATGATTAATTAACAAAACTGTGTAGGAAGCAAACAGAAGTTATGCGGAATCATGAGAATGAGCATGTTCGCCGTATAGGAGAAGGTAAAGCCAGATACAGAAAATATAAGAGGCTTAAACTTGGCGGTGGTCAAGCTTACGACCGTTCAAATGACTAAGCTGCCGTTGTAGCATAAGATATGTAAGATAGGCATGATCTGCTCTGCAAAGCCTGTACTGACAGAGGACTTGTGTGTAGTGTAAAAGGAAGAATTTTCAATAACAAGCTACGTATATATGAGCAAAATGTCTCATAAGAGATAAACCCATCTTCTAGTCAGAGAGGATGTTACACAAGGACTATTACCGCAATGGTTCAGTTGGCGGAAAGCCTCTGGTCATGGATGTCAAGGGGCTTGGCGCCAAGGCAAACTGATTGGCGGTAAACCACCAGTAGTGAAGTAACTCTGACTCTGACTGAGGGCAGATCAGTTGAGTGAAGTAGTTGGTCGGTGAGTGAGAGAGTTCAGTTGCGGGTTGGCAAGAGTTTTTCGCGGGCGGCTGTGAAAAGAGCACCTGAGTGCAGGTGGCTGAAAAACTCGACTATTAGAAGCCGTTGCTAGTGGACGGCTGGTGAAGACAACAGACAAGTGATCAGTAAATCCAATTAACCGATCCGTACCCTGTCACAAACATACACGTGACAGTACATTCCATAGATAAGTGTTTTGAGGGGCAGTTATTGCTGCTACCGCACTTTAAATCGTCATCTCACTGCAGCTGTTGTTGCTTACGTAATATATTCAGTCACATACACAGAGAAAAATACAGCATATCCTCGATTTTGGGGGAAGGGGGTGTCCGATGTTGCTGAATGTCCGTATGCCTTGCAAACATTTGCGACGAATGCTCCCTGTTCTAAATTTTCAGTCCATCTTTTGTTTTACATTCACATTTATATTTTTCCCCTTTTTTTCTTCATAATGTATTAAAAAAGTTAAAATTGTCCTTGTGCTTAATTTGTTGAGCAGTATCTATCTGTCTGTCTGTCTGTCGGAATAAATAAGCAGTTCTGGGAAGAAGTAATCGCTTACTTTCTTTTCACACGACATTGACCACATAGAAAACGACAAGTTTAACAATTTTGTTGCTGCCTGTTGTATTCTTTGTCGCTGTAACTTTCTTACCGAGCCATCTCCTAGCAACGATAAGGGGATAGACATATGAATTTGATTTGTTTCATTCTGTTCCGTCACATATAGACATATATGTATACATATGTACAGGATGGGGCGCACAAACTTCCTTTTTGTGAAGACGCATTGTGAAGGGAGGAGAGGTCGCAGAAAAGTGGGGATAGGCTCGGCGAACGCAGCAGTTGCTGAAGTCCCCTCAGTAGGAAACATGAGGTGGACGAGTGAGCAGCGTGCCTTTGCTGTCGAAGCCTATTTCTCGAACAACCATTCCTATGTGGCGGTGCAGCGTGCGTTCCGTACTCACTTCGGAATTAAGCTCAGAGGTCCGGTTCCCGGCCGGAAATCGATTGTTTTGTGGGTAGAGAACTTTAGGACAGCCGGGAGTGTGGTGAAAAAAATCATCAGTACGACAACGGAAAATGTGGAGGCAGTTCGACAGTCGATTTTGAGATCTCGCAAGCCTGCAGTCGCCCTAGACATATCCAATCGTTCAATGCGCAGAATTCTTCACGAACATCTTCATTTCCATCCCTATAAGATGGCTGTTGAGCAAGAATTGTCACCACGTGATTTCCAGAACCGAATAGCGGCGTGCGAAACGTTACCCCCTGACGCACTTGTTTTCTTTAGTGATGAGGCACATTTTCACCTATCCGGATATGTCAACAAGCAGAATATGCGCTATTGGAGTGGTAACAATCCCACAGAGCTCCATGAGAGGCCACTTCACAGTGATAAGGTGACAGTATGGTGTGCGTTGTCGAGCGTTGGAGTTATTGGCCCTTAGTTTTTTTAAGAAGACAATCATGCAGTTAGTGTCAATTCACAGCCGTATATGGACACGATTAAGAACTTCTTCGAGCCAGCTCTCGAAGAAATGCATCTAGGAAATGTCTGGTTCCAACAGGATGGTGCCACGGCCCACACAGCCCGAGCTTCGATGACAGTTTTGAGGGCAAAGTTCCCAGGACGGCTCATCTCGCTTCGAGATGACATCCCATGGGCAGCGCACTCACCTGATCTAACCCCTGTGATTTTTTATGGGGATACCTCAAGGCAGAGGTTTTTAAACATCGCCCCACAAACCTGCTTCAGCTGAAGAATGTTATTCAGCAGGAAGTAGCCCAAATTCCAGTGCACATGTTGGAATGTGCAGAGGGGAATTTCAGAAAACGGTTGCATCAGTGCACAGAGAACGGTGGCCACCACCTTCAAGATATTTTGTTTAAAACTACATGATTTAAAACTTTAAAGTATGTTCTTTCATTAGCTAAACATAAATGTTGTCTATCAACAATAATTTTTCTTTTATTCGCCTTAAAAAAAGGAAGTTTCTGCGCCCACCCTGTATATCTATATATACTCGTATATGTGTGTGTATATATATATATATATATACATACACAGAATGATGGGAGGGATTTATGAAGTACGCCTTTGAGATGGGCTCAGGTGCATGATACTCGTATACATAGCAAGTTTCATAAAGATTGGTCCGGGCATTCAAAAGTTAAAGGGGGGAGGGATTCACAGACAGACAGATAGCATGGTGATATCATAAGCCTACTTTTATTTTTTTCAATATAAGGAAAGTATGCCAAAAAATACATAAATTATATGAAGCTTATATGGCAGTCGTGTTGCAACTATGTAGGCAGGCGGTAGGTGCTGATGCATCAGTTCATGCTTCGCCGCTTACCTGTGTTGTCTTGTTTATGCGTAGCAGGGTGGTGGCCTGCCGTTTATCGTGTAGTCCCTCCGGGCGAGCGACGAAATCGCTTAACCCCTAGCAGTAGCGAGCCGTATTTTTTGCCACACTTTACTGAATGAGGGGGAGGTATAGGGCTCGAGAGACCCATAAATCACTTTGATATTTAAAATGCGTTTCGATATTCGTTATTTTGTCTTATTTAGTATCAAAGGAATAGTTGCTATCATTATCACACATGTTGACTGGACCCAATTGCTTCATTGCTACCGGGTGCCAAGAAAGGCAGATCTTGTTTTGTCACCTTCAGATACCGATTGTGTCTTAGCGCCTGTACTAGTTTGGACAACTTCATCAAATATACAGCATGTTCTGAGAAGCGAGAAGAGAAGAGCCGAGTTGAGGAGTGGAGGGGAGAGAAGAGAAGAAGAGACCGATGAAAAACCACGGAAATCCTTGATCGAGTTTGCCGGTCGCAGGACCTTCCGGACGCAAACTGACTTCTAGCCAGCAGTCCGTCATTAAACACGCGAGCGCTAACATTAGTCCCTATCTGGCTGTATCTTTGTTTTAAAAAATGAAAGTTTACATTTTTGTATTTAGAAAAGTTTCTTTTTACGAGCATACATTGCAGGAGCACCAAAGTGTTATGTGTAACAAAGTATGAATAGAATGCATCTAATCGACTGTTTTCCTTCGATACGACACGGACCGCACAGAAAACTACAAAATTAAAAGCGGACACAGCAAGGCAATCTTATAAGCCTCAAATATTCGGGGGGATACAGAGACAGAGAGACACAGACGGATACACTGACAGACAGTAAGGTGATTTCATAAGACTCCTTTTAGTTTTCAAAATAAGGAAAGTAGGTAGGAAACCATTTTTGTGATGAGATTGGTGTTAAATCTTTCATTTAGAATGGGCGACTTGTAATGGTACTCATAAACCAGAAGCAGAGCTAGGATTTCTCACTTTGTGAAACAGAAATATTTGATTTACGAGAACGCGCTATTTGTATGTGTTCCCGGTGTGAGGAGTCCGTCATGAATCCGAGTACGCGTATGCACGGAGCGAGTTGATAAGGCTCGCCCATTTTCGGAAAGATCCTAGATTACCGCGCTGTAATCAACAAGTTCCGGGTAAAACTACTCGCTTGCGTTCCTTTGTTACCACACTGATCGCATAGAAAGCGACCTCTCCGATAATTGTTCGCTGCCGCGGAAACGTGTTTACGGAGCTGTTGCCTGTCATCAATACTGGAATACACAGAAAACCCCACACAGTCTCCTTTGATACTACAAAGACTGCATAGAAAACGACGGGTCCAACAATTCTTCTGTTGCATGTATTCTTTGCAGCAGGAACGTGTATAATGAGCCGTTGCCTAGCAACGATACCCCAGGATACACATACAGACTGATGGGAGGGATTTATAAAGTACGCGGTTGAGATGGGCTCAGGTTTCATTATATACGTACATACTAAGATGCACAAAGGGCCGCGCCATAGCTCAAGCGGTTAGTCGCTGGCTTCCCACCGCGGCGGCCCGGGTTAGATCCCGGGTCTGGTCAAGTGGGATTTGTGGTGGACAAAGTGACGCTGGGGCAGGTTTTCTCCCAGTACGTCGGTTTCACCTGCCAATCTTCATTCCACCAATTGCTCCACAATCACCCTCACCTATCACATGGAGCTGGTACACGGGCCAGAAGTGGCCGCAGTACAAGGGACTTAGTCCCACGCCACTAGCAATAAAAAAATCCATAAAGATTGATTGGAATTCAAAAGTTGATTGGGAGACATAGACACACAGACAGGAAAGCGATCGCATTAGCCTACTCTTATTTATCAAAATGAGGAAAGTAGGGGAAAAATACTTCTAATTTATCTTGGCAATCAACACGGCTAAATCCGTCACAAGTTAACTTCTACACTTGCTGAATATTATTCATTAGACGGTGGAAATGTTTGCAGGCTCACAGGCCGTTCTTTTTATTCAGACTGTAGTTGAGTTTGTCGGGTACAAACAAAATGTGAAATGCACACGCATTTTAGGATGCAAATAAGAGGGTTGAACCTCAAGCGAAGACGCATAACACAATATTATGTCCATGTCTCGTCACCAAAATCATTATACGAATTCAAGTGAAGGTTGCGTGTTTCAGCTGATTCTGAACGATATAACACTAAGCAGGATTTCATGCTTCTACACGGGGATATGTCCCAGGAGGAAGAATTCGACATAACAGCAAAAACGTATTCGCGAGGAAGATGAGGGAAGACTCCCATTCGGTTCCGAATATTTCATCCGTATCTAAAAACGGGAGCAGTAAAACGTACAGCGCTACAATTCTGTTTCTTTACGTGAATGTGAAGTTTTATTTTTCACTGCGAGGGAGGAACACAGATTGAGGGTGCCGAGGAGGATATTTGTATGCAGTTACAGGATCGAAAGACCTCAGTGACGAACATACACTTGAACTCACCACCAAATGACAATGCGATGGACGAACTTGTAGCACGTTACACAACAGATGATCAGGACATGCAATATTTTAGGCTGTGAACTCAAGAAAAGAAAGACTTGTTAGATCATGACGTAGATGGTTGGATAATATTAAGGTGTATATGTTCTTTATTTTGGCACAATACAGAATGGGGCACACGGTAGCGTAGTTGGGTGAGGCTCTGTGTTACAAGCCAGAATGTCAGGGGTTCCATTGGATTTTTCAATTGACCTAATACTTCGAGCCGCATTGTCACCCTGGGGTTGACTTAGCCTCTAACGGAAATGAGTTCCGTGGATTTTACTGGGAGTAAAAGTCGGCCGGCGCGTGAAGCTGATAAGTTCACCACCAACTGTGAGCCGATTATCTATAAAATGTGAGAACCTCGACGTCTCACAATCCTATGGGACTCCACGGCCTGTTACAGGGAGAGCTTTACGTTTTTTACCATACAGAGAATTTATCTCTCTAGTGATGACTTCTAGGTAGAGTTCGATAGTGATAAGATATCATGTAATACTAAAAGGTAGATGGTGTGGTAACAACATGACGATTTTTCACGCCCCAACAGAAGATAAAATTGATGACATAAAGCACAGGTTCTGCGAAGAACTAGAACATGTATTTGATAAATTCCTGAAGTACCCTATGAAAATTTTGTTAGGAGATTTCAATGCCAAAGTAGGGAGGGAAGACATTTTCAAACCAGCAATTGGGAATGAGAGTTTGCATGAAATTAGTAATGATAATGAAGTTAGAGTTGTAAACTTTGCCACATCAAAAAATCTTACTGTCAAAAGTACAATATCCCCGCATTGTAGCATCCATAAATTTACTTGGAAATCTCCTAATAGGAAGATACACAATCAAATAGACCATATTTTGATAGATAGGAGACGGCACTCAAGTATACTTGATGTTCGATCATTCAGGGCAGCAGATTGTGATACTGACCACTACCTGGTGGTGGCAAAGGTTAGGGAAAGACTGGCAGTGAGCAAACAAACAACACACAGAGTTCATATGGAGAGGTTCAATCACAAGAAATTAAACGAGGTAGAGGGTAAAGAGCAATACTGTGTCCAAATCCGAAATAGGTTTGCGGCTTTGGAAAATTTGAACACTGAGATTGAAGTTAACAACGCTTGGGAAACTATTACAGAGAATATAAAAATGTCTGCCAAGGGGAGTCTAGGTTATTGTGAACTGAAGAAGCATAAGCCATGGTTCGACGAAGGGTGCTCAGAATTACTAGACCAAAGAGAGCAGACCAAATTGCAATGGCTACAGGATCCAAGCGAAACAAATGCGGATAATTTGAACACTATAAGACGCGAAACCAGCAGGAATTTCAGGAATAAAAAGAGGGAATATTTGAAAGACAAAATTGATGAGCTTGCAGTGAACAGTAAGAACAAGAACATTAGAGACCTGTATAGAGGAATAAATGACTTCAAGATGGGTTACCAACATAGAAGTAACTTAGTGGAGGATGAGAATGGTGATCTGCTTGCAGATTCCCACAACATTTTGAATAGGTGGAGGAACTACTTCTCTCAGCTATTGAATGTACATAGGGTAAGTGATGTTAGGCAGACAGAAATCGATACAGCTGAGCCGTTAATACCTGATCCTAGCCCTTTTGAGTTTGAAAGTGCTATTGCAAGATTAAACGGTATAAATCGCCAGGTAGTGATCAAATTCCGGCAGAACTTGTTCAAGCAGGAGGCGAAATATTACGTTCTAAGATCCATAAGCTAATTACTTCTATTTGGCGTAAGAAAAATTGCCTGATCAGTGGAAGGTATCTATTATTGTACCAGTTCACAAGAATGGTGATAAAATTGACTGTAATAATTATCGGGGGATATCACTGCTATCAACTTCATACAAAATTGTATCCAATATTCTTCTCTCAAAGTGAAGTCCATACATAGATTAAATTATTGGGGATCATCAGTGTGGGTTTCGACGTAAGAGATCAACCGCAGAACAGATCGTCAGATATTCGAGATAAAAATGGGAGTACAATGAGACAGTACATCAGCTATTCGGTATAGTTCGCTTGCGGACTAGAACCACGGAGTTTATTTTTGTTTTGTTTGTTTTGATAATCATACATTTCCGAGGTCACAGAACACAAATAAGAAGAACTTTTACAGGAGGGTCAACATAAGGGCAAATCTTAAGATCAAAATCCTAATATCAAAGAGCACAAACCTAATAATTGCAAGCGCAAAATATTTCAAGAAACAAATTCGTGGAGCCGGGTGAATGGTCTGTAGACGTCGCTGAAACGTCTGTCGGAGGAAACTGGGATGGAAAGGAGACGTAAAATTCTGTTTTCATCAAGGGGACCTATCGTCTGTCCTATGTTTCGGAGAGACCATTAGCGTTGATCCTAGGGCAACTTTAGAAGAAATCGTGTTTCAAAACAGGTCTCTAGAAATCTTAGCGTCAATTTAAGGTGACAGTCTTGCTCTTTAATAGATACAAAATGACAGTGTACAATTTGTTGTAGAGACTCCGCTTTCTATACAGAGTGAAGACCTGCCAATACGCGTATAGAGACATTACACTGCGTAAATACATAGCAGCATTGTAATATTTACTGTGCAGTAGGTTCTTCCCTACAGACTGACTGACTGCCTGCCTGCCTATCTATGGCTCTACAGTCTTGTTGATGGACCTTGGCCGGGGGATCAGCCCGTCGCAAGGCCGCTATCTACACACAGGACAACACAGACATCCATACCTTGAGTGGGATTCGAACCCACGATCCCAGCTTTCGAGCGGGCGAAGACGGTTCATGCCTCAGACCGCGCGGCCATTGTGATCGGCTTTCTTGTGCTACAATACACAACTTATTCTAGGGACGCTAACCCTCAGACACAGGCTGAAGATCCTGAAAATTATATAACTGCACTACACAACTTACTGCAGACATTACTATCTCCGTATAGGCATGCGCAACACAGCTTCAGTGTGGAGACACTATCCGTGCACATCGCAGTGGCAGGCCGCGCAGGCTAAGGCATGAACCGTCTTCACGGATGTCTGTGTTGTCCTGGGCGTAGGCAGCGGTCTTGTGACGGGCGGATCCCCCGTCCAAAGAGCCCTATCGACTGTGTATAGGATTAAGAAACTAAAAAAATTGGCCGGGATCCGACAAAAGCATTGTAGAGCCAGAGAGAGATATATATAGACATTATCCGTAAGGCAAAAGGTAAAGTTGTATCTGTAATTAAATCATTAAGCGCTATGCCATGATATTGTGTAGTGGAGTGAATGTATAGCTCCGCCATTCTTTACCTCGACACTAGCGGTCAGCTTCACGCCCCGGTCGCTTTACCCGTGGTACCCACTGGATAGGAGGTTGGGTGGGCCCCAAAGCCGTTCTGGACGACTTAGATAGGGAGAGATTCTGGCCCCTACCGGGACTCGAACTTTGACTCTTCTGTCGTCCAGCCCATAGCCAATCGCTATACCGACTGCGCTGTGTCCTTCTTTCAATGGACTTCTACAAGTTTTGAACAGTCTCAAGCAGAACTTTATACAATTATTCTTGAAGAACATCTTCAAGTTGCTTTAGAGATGTTGGAGATGGGAGTCTGTTCCTCTCTCCAGTCTCCAGACTGACCAGAGTGGTTCAGTGATGTTCAGATCTGGTGACTGTGCTCTTCAAACCATGACTGAACAATTCCAGCTGTGTGAATGGGGGCACTCGTCTTGGAAACTGCATCGTTGTTCGGAAATAGCGTCTGGATCATGGGATGCACCTGATTACCCAGCCTGCCCACGTACTCCCTTACAAAGTTGTCCCTGTGCATAACTAATTAAGCACTAGCCATGAAGACGTATTGCGGAGTGGATGTATAGATCCATTTATTCTTGACCTCAGCAATAGCTGGAGTGGTCAGCTATCAGGTCTCTGCCGTTATAACCGTGGGTAAAGAGCCCCCGGTACCCATTGGCTAGGAGGATGGGTGGGCCCCAGAACCGATCTGGACGATGTGGGGATGAGAAAAATCTTGCCTCTACCGAAACTCGAACTCCGACCCTTCGGCCGTCAAGCCCTTAGCCAGCCCCTATACCGACTGCGCTATCCCGGCTCGTAGAGATATTATCTATTCAACACATAACTATAATGTGCAATTTATTTTCGGACACTTTCGGTTCTATATAGGTTGAATATTGTCACTTGATGAAATTACCATAGATGGGTTTTGGATTGGTAATTTGATTTATTGAACTCTGACAGATCCGTGACTACAAGTAAATATAACGTTTCACTAATTCACACATACACACACACACACATTAATTTCCAGTCACATCTTCATAGCCGTTGCTCGGTGGCGGCCTCAAACGGCGGACGTTCCCTTTCCTCTGGTTTTCCGAACTATTTCCGGCCCCAGCTACCAGTTTCTCACAACAGCAGCTAACAACGACTGAACCTAAGCAGTTCTCTGACTGACTTCTTGCGTCCGTGTCTGTTGGCCTAGCCGTTACCTCGCAACTGTTGCTGTACAGTCCTTGTCTAGCAACTGGTTAACATGCCACAATATCTTGAAGCAGTTACGCATTTCAGGTCCTTCTGTGCAACTGACTGTAGCGGCATTACCCCTCAACACAGAATCAAGATCTCCAAATACATTGCTACAGGTGCAATTTAGTGCGGGTAATGTTCATCCTGCACGGCCGAAGGTCTCGAAATGCTTGTGTACCTCAGTCGCATTCAAATTCACGTTTTCCTTGAAGCTTTACTTCTAAAAGAGAAAAGAAAAACAGAATCCGTTCAAAACAATCTGTTGTTCTCTGCTTTTGAACACATGTCCAATTGTATGACTTGCAGTCCCCGTCTAGTTACACACGCTTTGTATGACGGCGTTAACACAAGACAATTAAAGCAATTGGCACTATTCTCGAGCGGGCTGGAGTGATTGAGAAATGTTACCGGAACTGTGGGACACTGCTGTCTTCAGTAAGTAGCACCTCCCAACTAACTCAAGGGAGCTCAGTCTTCTTCGGACGCCAACAGTGGCTCAAGAACTCAAGAATTTCCGAACATTTCATGGAACCCACAAGGTTAATTACCGTGTTCACAATATTCCTAGACTTATCCCTATCCTCAGCCAGATCAATCCAGTCCATACCACCTCATATTATTTCTTTCAGATCCATTCCACTCAGGTTTAGAGCGTCCTAGTGGTCTCTTTCCGTCCTTCCCCACCAAAACGCTGCCTCAATTCCCCATCTGCCCATGCATGCTACATGCTCTGTCCGTAGCACTCTCCTTTACTTGGTAGTTCTAATTATATTCCGCGATGAGTACAAGTTATGAAGTTCCTCATATGCAACCTTAACACCTTCCAAAGAGTTGCCAGTTATCGTGTTTGGAGTTTTCCTGCAGCAACATGGAGAAAGTCTGACGTACGTAGACGCTGTTGGTGTTAGAGACACGAGATTTAAAGTTATTAGGTAGGTGTTCAGATCGCCATCTTGTGGAATGTGACGCCGTGTCGTACAGAGGTGAAAATATTTCTGACCCTGAAAATGGAGGGAGCTGCTTCCTCCGAAACGTTTATATTTATCCACAGAAGTGCACTGCGTCACGACTGAGAAGAATGTAATTTGCTTTCAAGTTCGTTACTTAACAACATTGCAGTATCAAAACCTTATAGCGTGGTGTAACTGTTACCGTGAAGAGCTAACAATACTGTATTGGAACAATTGATAATACTGTACTGGAATAATTAGCAATATTCTACTGGAACAATTAGCAATACTGTACTGGAAAAATTGGCAATACTGCACTGGAACAACTGATAACACTGTACTGGAACAATTGGCAATAGTATACTGAAACAATTAGCAATATTCTACTGGAACATTTGGCAATAGGGTACTGGAACAATTAGCAATATTCTGCTGGAACAATTAGCATACTGTACTGGAACCATCGGCAATAGTGTACTGAAACAACAAGCAATATTCTTCTGGAACAATTAGCAACATTCTACTGGAACAATTAACAATACTGTACTGGAACAATCGGCAATACTGTACAGCTTGTCATGTTCTCCAATTGCACATCCAAGAAATCCCTCTCCATTTTAGTGGTAGCTGATAGAATTTCCCAAAGCTAAAATGGGGGAAATGAGAAATACATACAAAAATTTTAACCGAGAACAGAAGCAAAGACCACTTGAGAAAGCCAGGCGTGGATGGGAGAACATCAGAAAGAATTTTAATGAAAAATTTGTCATGTTATGGATTGGATTCATCTGTCTCATCACAGTTCCAGCGGCATTAATATTGGTTCCACCTCGGAAGTTCGCACTGTCATCATGCATGCCTATTCACGATATGGGGCCAGTGTTGTCATACGCCAAGTATCCCTTACAAAATAAGAACAGTTGCCTAAGAAAACAACGCGAACCGCTTCTAACAGTGTCGGTGAATTCGACATGTTGGATAAATTCCGCTGGCCTGTCCTCCTTTGCCTTCCATTAAAAATCGCCAAGTCAGCGTGCAATGAAGCAAACACGGAACAAAAAGACCGTGTCATGTGTCGACGTTTATAAAACATACGCAATGACAGCGCGTCAGGATAGGGTATAACTGTGTTCCTGTGAAAAAGAAAATATATTCCTCGGATGAGAACACAAGCCTTCCACATAGCGCAAAAGCGATCTATGTGTTCTACAACTTATGCGTCAAGATCTCGGAATGCGGAAGAGCATCAGTAAGCAACATAAATATTGCACCAGGAGAAGAAACAAATATTCACATAGAGAATTACTGGGCTTTTGGACTTCGTGCATCGTCCGGTATTCTGGAGACTAGAGAACATACCGTTTCGGAGACTGGATGTGATTCCGTCCTCAGGTGAAGGAGGGAAGACACGTACTCAGTTGGGTCCCTTAGAGTGATTGAGATTTGCTCTTTCTAAGGGACCCAACTGAGTACGTGTCTCCCCCCTCACCTGAGGACGGAGACAGATCCAATTTCCGAAACGGTATGTTCTCTAGTTTTTAGAATAACAGAAGATGCAGGAAGTCCACAAACCCAGTAATTCTGAATGTTATACACAATCGTCAAACCCTTTAGAAATATTCACAGTTTATTTTAACATAAGCCCGGACGAAGGACGGGTGCTCTTAAGGCCCGTCTAGTATTGTTAATGGAGTATGAGTATCGTAAAAAAAGAATCTATACCTATCTCTATAATTAAGCACTTGAAGGCGTGTGGGGGAGTAGAGGTATAGTTCCACCATTTCTGACGTCGGCAGTAGATGGAGCTTCACGCCACTACAACTTCTCCCCCAAGACCCCGGTAACCGTTGAATACGAGGCTGGGTAGGCCCCATAGCCGGTCTGGATGCTGTGGAGAAGAAATAAACTTCTTGGACCCTGCTGGGACTCGAAACCGAACCGTCCAACCCGTAGCCCATCGCTATACCGGTTAATTTCTTTCCTGCGAGTGGATAGTCAAACATCACGCACCTACTTTTTTTTATTTTTTATTAATCTCCTTTATTGACAATCAGATACTACAGTCTTTTAGTCAATTTTCTGTCTTGTGTACAATTAGTTAAGAATTGTACACTTCAGTGGCTTGAGTGGGTCACTTCCATCGACGCGTCCCTCAGCTTTTTAGGTCTTCTGGCCACTTTCGTCCAATTCTTCTGTGGTCCTGTTGCCGTAAAAGTGCCTGGAGCAGTGGGTTTGGGTGGTTAGCTAATTTGCTGAAGTGGTAGATGCTGTGTTCTTTGATGACTTCTGTGACGTATGGCGTTTTGAGGTCTGTGTGAATGGCGTAGTTAGACACGTACCACGGTGCGTTTACGATGAGATCTATATTTGTTTTGCTGGCGCATCCCCAGAGCTGGGTTCCGTATGTCCATATCGGTTTGATGACTGCTTTGTATATTAGCAGCTTGTTGTCAATGGATAGGTGTGATTTTTTTCCTATGAGCCAGTATAGGTCTTTGATTTTTTGATCCATTTGTTTCCTTTTCGTGAGGATGTGTTGTTTCCAGTTGAGCTTGCTGTCAAAGGTAAGTCCGAGATACTTTGCTTGATCTTTCTATTGGATGGTAGCGTGGTTTATTTGAATCGGGGGGCATTTGCCTTTTCGAAGCGTGAACGTTGTTTGTATGGATTTTGCTTCATTAACTTTGATTATCCATTTTTTTAGCCAGTTTTCTGTGAGTATGAGGTGGTTCTGTAAGTTAGTCGCTGCTGTGATGGGATTATCGTGTGTGGCGAAGATAGCCGTATCGTCGGCAAATGTCCCTATGAGTGTTTAATGGGATGTGGGGCGGTCGTGGGTGTAGAGCGTGTAGAGGAAGGGACTAAGCAGGCTTCCTTGTGGTACGCCTGAGGATTGGTAGTCTTGTTGATTGTTCATTGTTTACTTTAACTACGAAAGTTCTGTCGCTTAAATATGAGCGTAGTATTGGGAAGTAGTGTGACGGGAAAAGTGTTTTGTTTTGAAGAGTAAACCTGCATGCCAGACCTTGTGGAAAGCCTGGGCTATGTCTAGGAACACTGCAGTACAGTACTGGTTTTTGTTCAGTGCTTGGCATATGGTATTGGCGATGCGATGGCTTTGTTGACTGGTTGAGCGCGCTCTGCGGAAACCGAACTGATGGTCTGGGGTCCAGCTTATTGGATTTGAGTCTTGGTTGATTTTGTTGAGAAGTAGTTTTTCAAGGAGTTTTGCTATTATTGGTAAGAGGCTTATTGGTCGGTATGAGGAGACGTCGGTTGGGTTTTCCCAGGTTTTAATATCATTATGATTTGGGATGTTTTGAGCGGGAGGGGGCAGTAGTTTAATCGGAGAATATTGTTGAGTAGGTATAGGAGCACCTACTTCTCAGCATGAATGTGCGACCGTTCCAGTATTTAGTAGTACGCACGTAGGCTGAATATACTAGCAGTGCCTGCCGAAACTACGGATGAATGCTATGGACTCCATTACCGTGTCTTGGCACTCACAGGAATCACGCACGCTTACCGCAGTGTGTTCTGTTAAGCTGCGGTTGCAACTCACGCACCACACGGTACGGGAGCGGAGGGAAAGGCATTTGTTTGCGGTCAGTTTGCACTGCTACTAGCCTCACAGAGGCGGTTGCATTCCTGTCATGTTCTATTTACTAACCGCGAACAGTTGTAGCTCTACTCACGACTTTCGGACTTACGGTCTCATTAAATTAACATCCACTGGATGTACGTTCTGAATTTTCAGACTTACAGCCATGTTGCACTGCTCTCACGGATCGAATCGTAACTCCTAATGACCCGTGGCAAAATATTAATTTAATTCGTTTTTAATATTGTCACGTATCCTGGTAACGCGACAAATAATTAATGAGTTCCGGATTTGATGAATCGATTTACTGAATATTCACCAGGCGGAACTACAAATAGTTGTAACACAACCTGAACTGTGCCTATAACACTTCATAACTAAGAACAACGATAACACTCTAAAAGTTACTGTAACTACACCACATAAATGGGGCACGCGGTAGCGTAGTTGGCTGAGGCACTTTGCTACAAGCCTGAAGGTCGCGGCTTCGAGTCCCGATGAGGTCATTGGATTTTCCAATTTTCCTAGTCTTTCCAGCTGCATTATGGCCTTGGGGCCGACACAGCCTCTAACAGAAATCAGTACAAGGAATATTCCAGGGGGGTAAACGGCGCCGGGCACGTAAGGCTGACGAACTTACCGCCATCTGTGAGCGAATTGTCTGGAAAATGTGGGAGCCTCGACGTCTCACAACCCTATGTACCTCCACGGCCTGTTACAGTGATAGCTTTTTTATCTTTTACTCCATGTAAAATAAAGTCTTCACTCCTCACTACTTCTGACTTCTGTTTATCTTCTGTCCTTTCTGTCTCCTGGACTCTCCTCCCCTGTAATCTCTAGCAATCTTCTAGTAATCCTCTTAAGGTAGCTCTTGGCGTACAGAATAGAGGACACCGAGTCGAACAGTCGATTTCTCTGTTGTCTTGAAAGCGTCCTTTCCGATGCTGTGAGAACAATGTTTACCTAGCCGTTGTAACGGAAACCTATTTTTGTATGCGTTGCCTAGGAATAGTTCCTCTGTTGTCGTGATTATTGAGACCTCCGCTACTAAATAACCGAAGTTCTACTGTTGACCGCATTACATGGGGTTTTATAGTTCCATATCTTATTGCTTTGAGCAACACGTCACATTGCTCCCTCTTTAAGGCCGTTCGTCCCGAATAGCCGAACGGCATATCACCTCCCCTTTCTTCCGAGGGCTGTGTTTGCAACGTCTGTGATCGGTCTCACCTGCCTTCCCGTGGCTCGGGTTCTTTGTCTTGCGGTGTTCCTTCTACCGCTATCACCGCTCCCTCCTTAAGTACGCTCGTCCTGAGCGGCACCCTGATAAGGTTACGGTCAATTCAGGTGTCAAAATGTGAACCTTTTTCTGTCCGTTTCCTTTCTCACTATGGGAGCGAAAGTATCCAGAGTCCTCAGTGCTCCTATATCTCCGGCTTTTCTTATGACAATTATGCGAGTAGGCTCTTCAACCGTTTTGGAGGTGGTCGACCTTTCCACAGCGTCCAGCTCTTCATTTTTCGTAATGCGACAGAAGATCCGGCTGTTCGCTTCGCGTTCTCCAGTCTGAAGTCTTACCGTTCTTCCTGACCTGTGCACTTTTGCCACGCGTGAGGAACCACTTCCTCACCTCTCTTCATCTCTTCTCATGTGTAACTTTACTTTCTTCGGTTGGGTGCCAGTAAGCAAAATTGTGGTTGCTTACGATAATTAAGGTTTAAGTTAGGAAAGAGAGGTAAAGTTTATGTGGGACTAGCTATGGTGATGCTAGGGCTTAGATTCTTCCTCAGGGCGCTTCAAAGGGCCTCGGCTGAGGTGGGGGGAAGTGCTGAACTCGGCGCTACACACTCATCACTTAAACACTAAGAATATTTATTCATATGATTCATAGGCTTGGTTCGAACACACATATAATACACTTTGCTATAAACACTTCATTTCCCTTAGCAAGGTTACGTAAGCTGTTGTGTATAACAGTTTACCCTAGACCTCCTGAACGTGTGTAAATTTAGACACTCCAAATATGAACCGCAAGGGAGCAAGTTTTGCGTCTAAAACTTGCAAGAGCTGACAGACCACTCAACTCCGAGACTGATCTCTCCCCAAATCATGAGATCCTTTGTTTGTCAGTTCTTCTGCTATGGAACTCCCCTAAATTCTACTGATTGGATTGTGGGAGTTTACTACAGCTTCTTAATCCCCAGTTAGCTAAATGAAGTATGGGAATTTGGCCCTTAAAATTGTAACGTCGCTATTGACGCTCGGTAATGGATACTGCGCTTAGCGTGGGTCTCCAGCACACCCCTTTCAAGTTTAGATGTGCAGAAGCTGTCCCATACCCTATTCTCAAAGTTAGCAGAAATTTCTCTTACAAGCGCAATTTCCAGGAAAAGCAACGGGGGTTCTTATTGTGAAACAGCAAGACTGGGAATAAGTCGTTTCCTGTGAGCAAGGATGTAACTATGTCCCACTGCCTTTGCCTACTACCTGTTGCTGGTAAAGAAACTCTGTACTAATAATTCTAATTATTCCTAATCCTAGTGCACGGCAGAAGTGCGGTTACTGTAGGTCATCCCGAAGATCCTCCCAGATGTCTTCTCGCTGCTCAGACATACTGTAGTTGCGTCTCTATGCCTCGGATCCTTATTTTGTTTACGTTTTCCGGTTTCTGCCGGTATTTCTTCCCGAACGTCCATCCTTTAGGAGCTCCCGTTCCGATCTTTCCTGATGTTTCTCCTGAGCCATGCCACTCCTGCATAGCGGGTCATCCTCCTGCCGGCAACGGCCACAGTATCCCCGTGCCGTTTCCTTCGGCTTCTGGCGGCGCTCCGCGGCCACATTCTGGTCCCTACGCCGCTTTCCCCGTCCGTCGACAGGTTTCACTACGGCATCTACCTTAGGGACATCATGCACCGCTATATATTCCGTGTCCACGGAGGTTGGCTCCTCGCATGCCCGAAGTAAAACCGAAATCTTACGTCCAGCTTCCTGCATTTCCCTGCCTGTTGGCTCCGGCGGTTCCTACATTCTCCAGTAGAGTGAGCGCGAATTATGCCCCGACTAGTCGGTAGGGGATAATGGTTGCTTTAGGAACCGGGGCGGGAAGAAATCATCTGGAGTTGGATGCTAAACTTGAACACAGCGGGCTGTACCTTTTCTGATTTATATAGAAAACGCTGTTTTTACTTCTCAATTGTTACAAAACTTCAAAATTATTCCTGCGCTACACTAAAACTTCATAACAGTTCCACAACACCTTCCCACTTCCAGGCTCGGGGCCAAAATTCGCTCCTCCTTTCCAATCAAGACCCTTTTACAATCGTGTAACCCTCCAAGGCATGGCCCCCACATCGGTCACCATTTGGTTTGGGTTTACGGCTGGACGCTGACAGTTGGGATTTGTTCAGTACACTTCACTTGTCGGAAGTGACGTTTATCTTTAAACGTTTTCCCCAGTTGTAAAATCTCACATCTACAGTAAAAGAGAGCCTTATTTCCTTTGATATCACATCCTGTTGGATTCAGTTCCTTCCATGGCCACTAGATCATAAGTGTATGTATCCGAGAAAAACTTTATCGTTACAAGCATAATGAGGGACATAACAACATGGCTACAAAACGTAACCAAGCCTCGGGTAGGTCTTTCATTTTCATGGGAACCACAGATTTATCATAAATAATAATAAATACTTTCAGACGAGAACTGTACGATTGAAGTCTAAAACAGCTTTTACTAGTGTCCACAACTGCTTCCTCACTAATGTTTACATATAGTTACTAGCGACTAAGCCTTTAAAGACGGAATTTTGCCTAGATATATACAAATCAGTTAATACCTCACAGGAAACACACTACGTCTCCGCTACAAAGATTAACCGGTTAATGATGATTAGGGAAACAATAACTGTTTATTGTGAGATCCATAAAACACATACACTCACTTTTAGTAGGCTATAGCTAGTGGTACATGTAGTAACCATCAGGCTTTGAAGAGTTAAGAACAGGCCTTATTCATGATATAGGGGATTCGATCTGCTTACTTCGAATAATAGGCAGCCTATGGAAACAAAAGATTCGGTAAACCCACCTGGTAGGTTCTTTTTAGAAAGGGGGAGGGAGGGAGAGACAGGCCAATTATGAGTAACTCGAGAGACAATGTAACAGAGAGGGAGAACGGGCCACTCCTCCGAAAGAGATAGGATAGAAGATGATGCCATGCGCAGCGGTCACCTCTAGCGAGTGTCCCAGCATTCCTCTTTCACCGCACCAACCCAAAGAAGTCGACAGAGAGCTTTCGTCTGCTAGTGCATTAAGAACGTAGACTTCTGAATGAGTGGCGACAGCGAGACTATCGAAAGAATGCGATGTAATACCACATGGAATCACATCTTGCCTCGTTAATTCCACAATAAATGAAGCATCGCGTGTGACACGACAAAGAGACGTGTTATTTCTGACGGTGACATGTCTGGTTCTTCAGTTCATTAGCTGCTTGTGACGCAATGTTTCGTTTCATACGTATCAAACAAGACCTTGTAATATCAAACAGTTCTCACTGAATTCAGAAGTGCCAGGAAACATATTACGTCACACTACAAAGTGTATGTGGAGTGATAACTGGACAGTACATCATCAGGTGGCTGACAGAGTCTTCAAGCAATTTCACCTATATACCACAGGTGACCACCACTCCATTGCCTACTAGAAGAAAGTCGGTCAAACCGAACGGTTCGAATACCAGAAGATACCAGCGCCAGAAGCTCACCGTGCACGCAGAAGACAAGATAGTATGTGGTGATAACTCGTGTTTTTAGAAAGTCTGCCTGTGTAGAAAACATTCATGTTAAATCCTCAGTGATGGTGTTAGCAGTTCACTTCACCAAAGAAAAGAACAAAAAGTTAACTAACAGCACACGGCGTCCTTGAACAGCGACAAGTATGAGAGTATATAATTAAAAACATACCACAACATTCTAACAAGAAAGAGTTCTACATCGGTCAAAAAAAATTGTTTTCACAAGCGCTGGTTGCTTTTCAGTGTGTTAAATGTATCGCGTGTGAGTGTAGCAAACAAATATATCGTTGAGTGACTAGGAATGTGATATCAGGGCAACATATCGTGTGTGTTCGCATCAGCATTTCAATACTAAATCCAGTGGTGATTATTTTAACAATGTAATGTTCACATTAATGTTAGTGGCAGGCGCAGTCAGTGGTCACACAGGGCGTTTAGGCAGTATGCACGATTCTAATGAGGCTGCATTCTTTAAATCGTGACTTGACAATAAAATCGTAACGTCCTATGAATGAAAAGTGCTAGTTTGTCTGCATATCAGTATCAACTCATTATCATACACCAAATGAGCACAGTTAATCAGCATTATAATGAAATCATCAAATTAACCTAAAAATACGTGTCTCCAAGACAGTTATGAGGGTTTTTAATATTATTAAATGTAACATTTACTAAAAAAACTTAAAGAGCATAAGAAATCGATAACATTTTCAAAACTTTCTCAGATTCTTCAACTTCAATTGCCCACCGCTTCATTCACTGCTCCATGAAGAATTCCGTTTCAACATTGCTGCAGTTAACAGAACTATTACCGCAGTCACAACATAAAGGCAACAGTTCATATTAAAGACAATGGATGACCAAACAGCGCTGGCTCTCGCGTTGCAACTCATTGCTTTATGCTGCATTGCAGCAGCGCTTCTGCTATACTTGCTCTGTAGGATAAGAAACCGTTATACTGCGGGCACCGGTCGTGGTAGAGATGACCCAGAGGTGAATCTGAATATTGGCACGGGGCGAGCAGTCCTCATTACCTCTTGTGACACAGCGTTCGGCCTGCAGTGTGCACTCCATCTCAGCAACCTGGGCTTCCGGGTGTTTGCCGGCCTCAAGGATGACACTGAGAATGGATCAGTGGCTGCAAGGATCCTGCGGGCCAAACTCAAGGAGAGGGAAATGCTGAACGGAGACACGGCGACAGAAACGACTGCGGCGTCTGGGGTAACCGTCGGGACGCTCATAACACTACCACTGGACGTTACAAGGGAAGATTTGCTCCACGAGGCGGTTGTACTAATCAGACAACATCTTCCAGCTGGGGAGGATGGTAAGTGAAAGAACTGGCTACTCAGATTAAATACAATGAAACAATTTGTATAAAGTTCCTCTTAAGGTACATGATTTACAGAAAGAAAAGTATAAAACCTCTGAAAAGTACTGCACTTAGAACAACTGGTTTGGTGATAACATGTTATGCGGGTATAAAGCTCTATAGTCTATTATAATCGGCCAACTGTTGTCATGAGCTACGTAGATCGGCCCTGCACGGAAACGTAAAGCATTTAGAACCACCAGCCTGGCGATAACAATATGTGATGCGGGTAACAAGCTCTCTAGTGTATTATAATCGGCCAGCTGTTGTCATGAGCTACGTAGATCGGCCCTGCATGGAAACGTAAAGCATTTAGAACCACCAGCCTGGCGATAACAATATGTGATGCGGGTAACAAGCTCTCTAGTCTATTATAATCGGCCAGCTGTTGTCATGAGCTACGTAGATCGGCCCTGCACGGAAACGTAAAGCATTTAGAACCACCAGCCTGGCGATAACAATATGTGATGCGGGTAACAAGCTCTCTAGTCTATTATAATCGGCCAACTGTTGGCCTGAGCTACGTAGATCGGCCCTGCATGGAAACGTACTGCATTTAGAACCACCAGTCTGGTGATAACAATATGTGATGCGGGTAACAAGCTCTCTAGTCTATTATAATCGGCCAACTGTTGTCCTGAGCTACGTAGATCGGCCCTGCATGGAAACGTAAAGCATTTAGAACCACCAGTCTGGCGATAACAATATCTGATGCGGGTAACAAGCTCTGTAGTCTACTATAATCGGCCAACTGTTGTCCTGAGCTATGTAGATGGGCCCTGCATGGAAACGTACTGCAGTTAGAACCACCAGTCTGGGGATAACAATATGTGATGCGGGTGACAAGCTCTCTAGTCTATTATAATCGGCCAACTGTTGTCCTGAGCTACGTAGATCGGCCCTGCATGGAAAGGACGTTCTCACGGCAGTAAATATTGTGACGTGTTGCGCTATGCAGGACGCTACGGTCTCGAACTGTCGCCGGAACACGCTCCACGTTGAGTTACCGTTAAATGTCTGTGGCTGGGCTGTACTCACGACGATCATTGGTGTTTCCCCTCTCGGCCCTCGTCTGTCTCGTCTCGTCCAACCGGGCCCGGAACTCGCGTTTGGCCTCTTCAGTTGCTGCGCAGGTATCGTAGTTTTTTTGTTAGGTCTTCCTGGAGTTTCGCTGTTCGCGCGCAGAGGGACACTTCAATCTTCTCGGTTAGTTCCGACTGGAGAATCCGTTTGTCGTGTTCAAAGATCGCAAAAAATGTTTTCAATTCTGTGTTGGATTGTCTCATCCAACTCTGACCGCATAGATTCCATTGCGGCCTTCCATTATCCTTGTGGTCAGCATTTTCATTTTCTTCACCCTCTTCAGTATCTGTTGGTTCTTCTTCATTGTTGTCACCTTCGGGTTCATACTGCATTTCGCTTCTTTCGGTCCCTACGCCTTTTCTTCTTCGGTTCTTCGACCGGCATTACTTCGGCGTCTTTTACGGGTACCTCTCGTCCTGCCGCCTCAGGTTTCCTGTCCACTGAGGCCGGCTCTTCTTCTGGATGGGCCTCCATTTCTCGGCAGGCCATTGTCTCTCCGACCGGTATCACTATGGGGACCTCCTCTTGTTGTTCCGCCTCAGGTTTCGTTTCCGCTGAGGCCGGCTTTTCTTCTTGACGCGCCTCCGTCGTTTCTCGGCAGGCTATCGTCTCTTCCTGCCAGGCATTCATTTTGGCTTTCAACCTCTTGGCTCGCATAGCGGCCGTCCTTGCTTCGGTGGCTCTCGTTTCTGCTCGGATTGCTTCTATTTCTGCGGCCATTTCTTCTCGCCAGGCTTTTCCTCTTTAATGGCTTTCTTCCACTTCTCGCTGTCTTCGCTCTCCATAACTCGTCATATGTATAGGTGAGCATACCATCCTTTTGACTCTCTGTGTGCTAGTCTCAGTACTTTGCGTGCAATATTATAGTTACGGTTTTCCACGATTCATATTTGCCTTGCTCTCGACCCTGAACATGGAGGAGACACGTTCCCCAGAAACGTATGTGGACTTCTAACGAACTACACTGCGTTACAATATATAATAATATAGTCTTCAACAGTTATTTTATAAACGATGATCTTTCAGCTGCACGTTTTTTTATTGCTAGTGGGGTGGGACAAAGTCCCTTGTACTGCGGCCACTTCTGGCCTATTGTACCAGCCCCAGATGATAGGTGAGGGTGATTGTGAAGCAACTGGTGGAATGAAGATTGGCAGGGGAAACCGAAGTACTCGGAGAACACCTGCCCCAGCGCCACTTTGTCCACCACAAATCCCACTTTACCAGACACGGGATCGAACCCGGACCGCCGCGGTAGGAAACCAATAATTTTACCAGACACGGGATCGAACCCGGGCCGCCGCGGTGGGAAGCCCGCGACTAACCGCTAGAGCTATGGCGCGGTCTTAGCTGCACGGTTTACTTAGCATGGAATGGAAGAGTTGTAGGGTATGGTTTTTATTGCTAGTGGGGTGGGACTAAGTCCCTTGTACTGCGGCCACTTCTAGCCTATTGTACCATAGGGTACGGTTAGTCTGATATGACATGGTCATTTTAAGGTAACTGTTATTTCATCATTTTCCTAGAGGGACAGAATAAATATACTTAGTAACGCATTATGTCGCCAGGCCAGTATTCGAAACAATGATTCCCAGAATGTAAGCCTAAATGCTCACCATTGAACTGTGACGCTGTGTACGCGATGGGATGTTGTGATGACCTACGAACACAGACTGCATTGCATTTTGAACTGGGCAATTCATTTTTTTTAAAGTTCATCTTAAACAGAGCCTTCCTCATGAAGGCTGATATGGAATGACATAAATATGAAGAAATTTTATCTGTTTTAAATTGTCATATCACTTCCAGAATCCCCTGAGTTAAGCACAAAGAGAGAAATAAACACTTACCAGGATAGCGCAGTCGGTATAGCGACTGGCTGGACGACCGAGGGTTCGGAGTTAAGAGTCCCGATAGGGTCAAGAAATTTCTCTTCTCGACGTCCAGACCGGCTCTGGGGCCCACCAAGGCTCCTATCCAATGGGTACCAGGAGTAAAGATGCCGGAGCGTGAAGACGACCACTCACCTCCAGTTAGTTCCGAGGTTAAGAAAATGTGGATCTCTACATCCATTCACCCATACTCCTTCATGGCGTAGTGCTTAATTAGTTAAGCACAGGGGCAACTTTGCTCTTTTACCTTCTCAACCCATCTCTTTAAGATTTCTGTCGTCAAGGTGTTTGGTTGCAGTATACCGACATACAGCTTCTCAACAGGCGATGTAATTACCGTCCGATTCGCATGGGAATTGTGTGAAGATTTCAGGGATATCAGCATTTTTGTTCCCTTCTGCCACCATTTGCTATCATCTTAGATGCTCATACGGCGTAAGTTAAAACCAATGCACGTTTTCAGACAAATCACATATCCCACCACTTGCATAATAATCCCAAGAAGACAATCACTACGGTAGATGTTCTGCACTTCTCACGAGTGTTCATGCTGACAAATGTGTTGTTAAGGGGCCAGAGTCACGTTACGTCACGTTACGTCACGTTTCGTCTTATTCCTGATTCACGTTCAGAAAACGTTTAATTATAAGAACACTAATTAAAATTTAGCCAGCAAGAAGCTTCTGAATGTGTGACGTCATCGAAGTGAAAGTGGCCACCACAAAACGGTCATCTAACGAACTTTCTGAAGTTTTTCGTCAGCAGTTTTTGGTGTGTTCTTAAAGTCGCTGCGAAAATGAGTAGATTGGTTTGGCCACGGGTGTCTGTTGTAACAACATCTGAACGGATCTTCATAAAATTTGACACTGGGGAGTTCTAGTGAAACTGATCGACAAGTTCCAGTCGAGCTTGACTTGCTTAATATTGTCACGTGTTACAGTGACCATAGACGGGGTTTGGTTGTGACTCGATTTATTGACCGCTTACACGCTCAACTCGTGACTACACTTTACATATCACTGTCACACACAGACTAATGTCCTCAGTCTGTTACAGTCCCCATTAGCCGTTGCCTGGTAACAGCTTCCAACGGTTGACGTTCCTCTTATTCTGGGTTCTCGAATTATCCCCGTGCCTCAGCTACCAGCTTATAATGGCAACGACTCACAATAAGTGAACCGTAGTTCTCTGACTAACTCCAAGGCTGTCAGCCACCTCACACCAACCTCCTAGTCTCTTTTCACTAACTGACTAACAACTGACTAAGCCCAAAGTCATAGTTACTTTACAACTGGCGGTTTATCGCCAATCAGTTCTTCTTGGCGCGAGCCCCTTGAGACTCACGACGCTCACGACCACATTTTTTTTTTTTCAACTGAACCCTTGCGGTCATTCTGTTTCGAGGTTGCTACCCAGCAACGGCTGTACACGCTACAATATTTATCGCAGCAATAAGTGTTTCGAACATAATACGTGGAGAGGTAATGAAACACATTTTATGTTGCATTAAACTTTTCCGTACGTGTTACGGTTTTTCTGATAATTAAATGCGCCCGAATTCTTACGCTATGCATACATTTCCTAAGTTGTTGATTCTTTTAAGGGACGTAAACTTCGTGGTCCGGGAGCTGTCATTCATGTTACGACGCACCTTTAAAATAAATTCGTCTCTCTATGACATCACATAAGAATGTGAGCACCCCAGTCTGTTCCCAATAACACAGCCGGGTAACACCGCATCTGTAGTAACATCGAAACTACATCACCAGTAAGTGCAATCATCATCATCATCATCATCATCATCAGTAATCTGTCAAGACGACAGGTCCACAGTCTCTTTCAAAATAATTCCTCCACTTAATGCGATCTAGAGCTTTCTCCTTCAAATGACAGTATCCTCTTCTGTCCCCAAGGTCATCCAGCATCTTCTTACGTCTTCTTCCTCGTCTTCTTGTCACTTCTATCCGCCCATCTATCTTTCCTTCGATAGCTTCTTTTAGAAGGCAGTTTCTGCGTAAAACATGACCAATCCAATTAGCCTTCCGTTTTCTTATTTCATGTAGGATATTCCTCTGCTCACTGACTCTAATTAACACTTCTTCATTTCTCACATAATCGGTCCAACTGATCTTCTCCATTCTTCTCCAACACCACATTTCGAAACTTTCCAGATGTTTCTGATCTACTGCCCTAAGTGTCCATGTTTCAGCCCCATACAGAGCTATGCTCCAAATGTAGCATTTCACTAGTTTCTTCCTCAAATTTAAGTCCAATTTGCTGGTAAAAAGATTCTTCTTCTTGCTAAATGCAGCTTTTGCCATGGCAATCCTGGATTTAATTTCACAAGTACACCTTCCATCATCTGTTAACAAGCTACCCAAATATTTAAAACATTTCACATTCTCCACTTGTTTTTGGTCTATCTTTATTGTGACTGGGGTTGGTTGTCTCGAAATTTTCATTACTTTTGTTTTCTCCACATTCATTTCCATGCCATAGCACCTTCCAATTTCAATTAGTCTATCAATCATGCCCTGTAGCACAGTTTCTTCCTTAGCCATTAACACAAGGTCATCTGCATATTTCACAGTTTGAATAATTTGCCCTCCTACTTTGAAGTCACCGAGCCCATCCAGAGCTTCCTTGGTAAGGCATTCGCTGTACAAGTTGAACAGAATTGGTGATAAACAGCATCCTTGTCGAACTCCTCTTCCAATCTGCACACTTCCTGTCTCCCCCCTGTCCAGTCGTACTCTAACTTTCTGATCCATGTACAATTTGCTAATCAATCTTCTTTCATGCCAATCGATACCTGTTTCTTTCAGGATCTGCATTAATTTGGTCCAGTTTACCCGGTCAAATGCCTTCTGCCAGTCTATGAAGCAAACACACAGTTCTTCATCTATCTCCAAAGTTCGTTCCGCTATAATTCTCATCATCCCAATTGCATCCCTGGTTCCTTTTCCTCTTCTAAATCCAAACTGATCTTCTCCAAGTACATCCTCTATTTTCCTTTCAATTCTTCTTTTAAGTATCTTTGCTATTATCTTTGCTGTATGTGCAATAAGACTTATTGTGCGATGGTCGCTGCATTTTGTAGCTTTTGTCTTTTTCTTTAAGGCAATCATTGTAACTTCTGTAAAGTCCTTGGGCCACTCTCCACTTTCATATATGGTGTTCATTAGTTTTGTCAGTGTTTTCAAACCACCTTCTCCCAGTAACTTGAGCACATCTCCAGGTACATCATCATCTCCTGTAGCCTTTCCCTTCCTCATTTCCTTGATAGCTTTTTCCACCTCACTTTGTAAAATATATGGTCCTTTCTCGTCTGTATCTACTTCTTCTTCCGGTTCAACTTCTAAGGTTTCTGGCCGATTAGGTCGATCATATAGTTCTGAAATATAATTTTCCCAAATTTTCAGCACTTGCCTCTGATCTACTATTCTATTCCCCTGGGAGTCTTCGATGCCAACATTTTGAATCCCATGATTCTCTTTCCATCCTAGTTCTTTTGTCTTCATGTACATCAAATCATAACGGCCTGTTCTTTGAAATTCCATAATCTCATTACATATCTTCTCAAGATATTCCTTTTTGGCCCTGTCCGTGGCTCTTTTCAATTCATTCCTCAGTCTCCTGTATTTCCTCCTGCCTTCTTCATTGTTGACATTCTTCCATTTTCTTCGCTCCTCCATTTTACTCATCATCTCCTGTGTAACCCATGGTTTTCTTGCTATCTTCTCAACTTTACCTACCAAATCACTGATAGTATCTAACATGCATTCTTTTATATCGTTCCACTGCGCTTCAGCATTTCCGCTTTCACCTTCAATTGCACCGAGTTTCTCTTCTAGAGTCTCTCGCACGCTTTGTCTCTTTGCAATATTAACCAATAATAATGGGATATATTCATATTTCAATCTACAGTACATTAACATCACACAAAATCCACCTTCCAGGAAACAGCAACTTCAATGAAAAAACTCGTGGAAAAGCACTTCAATATCTACCTGTGGCTCCACAGTCCTTTGTTGGACCTTAGCCGAATTTTCAGTTACTTAATCTTATAAAGAGTCGGCAGGGCTCCTTGGACGGGGGATCAGCCCGTCTCAAGGCCGATACCTACACAAAGAACAACACACACAGAATAAATGCACATAGAAATCCCAGCTTTCGAGCGGGCGAGGACAGTTGATGCCTTAGACCGTGCGGCCACTGTGACCGGCACAATTCAATATAGAACAATTAAATAACTTACGGGTTAGATACAAAACAGCAGCAACTTCATTAAAAAAACTCACAGAAAGTTACTTCAATATAGGACAACAAAATAACCAACAAGTGTTAACTACGTAAGTACTCGTACATACAGGACGTTATAACTACCAAGAAATACATACGCAAAAATTATAACCTTACGATATATATTCTTAATTTTTTTTTACCAACCACCAAAAACAAGTTCAGTACGAAGTCATCAGTACTATATATATATATATACTGGAAACTGGAAGTACCCTTTCCCCCCCCCCCAAAAGATACATACATTTATAAAACACCAACGTCCTAACATACGTGGCCTGACAATAAAGTTCGCGAACTAATCGCAGTGGAAGTGCTACATACCACGTTGCTGAATATCACTGTGGCCACCTTCAGAGTACTTCCCTTGGGAAGCTACGCACCAATGCCAGTGCCTATTCCACCCTTCAAAACAATTTTGGAACTGGTTTTCTGGAATGGCCATCAGAGCTGCTGTTGTATTACTCCTGATGTCATCAAAATGCTTTCCTTTATCTTCAGGAATAGAAAAAAGTCATTTGGGTCTATATCCGGTGAATATGAAGGGTGTTGGAGCACAGTTATTTGTTTACTAGCTAAAAACTTCCTCACAGACAGAGCCACGTGAGCAGGTGCATTGTCGTGATGCAAGATGTATGAGTTGTATGTATGAGTTCGGGTCGTTTCCCTCCAACTTTTCACGCAACCCTTTCAGTATTTCCAAATAGTAAATGTGATTGACACTGATATGCCAATGTCATAAAGCCATATTGAAATTTCTGTTCACTGCTACCATGGCAAGCACACGGTGACGAGTTCGCGAATTTTATTGTCAGACCTCGTCGGACATACCCTAAACACGGTAGCATACAACACATACACCTCCGTACCCCATTCTCCCTACCCCAGTTCAACTAACAACCTATACACAGTGGCTATGTTTAAGTTTTAACTTCTAATTTTAACTAATAACAATAAAAAGGTGTAGATACCCTGTAACAGGCCGTGGAGGTCTATACGGTGGTAGACGTCGAGGCTCCCACATTTTCTACACATTCGGCTTACAGACGACGGTGTAGTTGTCAGCTTTACGCGTCTTTACCCCCAAGAAGATTCTTGGTACTCATTTCTGTTAGAGGCTGAGTCTATACCACGGCCATAGTGCGGCTGGAAGGATTAGGTTAATTGAAAAATCTAGTGACATCGGGAATCGAATCCGCGACCTTCCGGCTTGTAGCGTAGTGCCTCAACCAACTACGAGACCGTGCCCCAGTAACTATAATAATGGAAATTAATTATAACACACCTAATCTAATAATCCAATGTATTTTATAATATTGTAATCACGGAAACGGTTGCGTACTACTGAACTGCCTGCAATGGATGCATTTTAACAAGCAGTCCAATAGCGTACGTTAACACATTTTAATATTTCAAACGCCTGATGATATATATATATATAACCGAAACATATAGCGTGTGTTCCTAGTATATAAATACTGATTTCCCCGATAAACTCGTGCCTTCAGTTTTCTATTTATGAATGCGTTTGTTGTGATAGACGAACTAAAAGAATATAGAGTGATTCTAAATTATTTTCGGGGTTTCCGTGGCCTTTAATTTTAGTCAGAAACAACGAAATAAAACTGCTTATTGAATATGAAATTGTAACTCGGAAAGTTTTATTTGGTAACGTTGTACTCGCTGCATTGATGTTTGGAAGAAAATATGACGTCATATCTCAAAATGGAGACTTCAAGAGAAAGCAATGTGTGCTCTTCGGTTTCTCGAAACGAAGTACGTTATCAAAATGCAGTGTCATTAGCGGATTCAACATGGAAAATATCCACATTCAGATAATGCTACACATTGGTTTTATAGCAGTTAAAAGAGACCGGTAGTGCTGTGGCTGCACTCGAACCCGCAAAGGCTGGAGATCACTTGGACATCTTAGGCGCGTGTTCTGAACTTAGTTTAGGACCACTTTGTACAATTGGTACATAAGAATAGGTATCCAGTTTTCCATGCTGATACATTCCAGTACGTCAGGCATGTCCAACGCGTCGATCGCGGGACGATTTTTGGTCGATCTCATAGGCCTATAAGCAAATTATACGTGAAAAGCATGTAAATTCACTTGTAATATAATATGGTTATATTCAGATTTTGAAGGGAAAATACGTATTTGTCATTCCTATTTTCTGTTCTTAACGAACAAGGTAAGTCTGTACTTTCAATGTATGTTGCTTTTACAACAAACATCATGTATCGTCAAGAAAGCAGTCTGCTTTTACCGGTTCTCACGGTCTCTTTGCTTGCAGAATGTTATATATATTTTTTTCTTCTACCCTGAAGATGGAGGCGATACGTTCCTCCGAAACGTCGGTTAACACCACATATACACGGTGCCAAATCCCAGAAGACTGCTTTCTTCATAGTCACCGCCGTGAAAGCCTCAAATCTTACATATTGTATCGTGTTATTTTTACCAATATTTTTGCTTAAAGCGAGGTACGACGATGGGAGGGGGTGGTAGATCACTGGCAGTTTTCACACTAAAATGCCGATCGCAACCTGTCTGAAGTTGGCATGCCTGCAGTACGTCATAACTATCCATTTGCTTGAACTGGCGCAGATTAAACCAGCTTATGTTAAAATGCTATGCCCTGTGGCCATCAAATTGACCGTAACATTGTTTTGAAATTCCAACTATATTTGTGGGCAGAAGCGTAACAAATATTATACGGTTCCCATTGTTTCCTTTTTGTGTTATTTAAGGACGCTCTCAATATCGAGACTACGCGGCGTCGGATGGTACGGCGCCTCTGTGGTCTAGTGGTCAGTTTCTGGCTACAGACCCAGATAGTCCCGGGTTCGAGTCCCGGCGATACCAGATTTTCTGAGTAGTGGGTCTGGAACGGGGTCCACCCAGCCTCGTGAGGATAACTGAGGAGCTATTTCAAGGAAATAGCGGCCCCGGTATAGAAAACCGAAATGAACTGCCGTGGGGATTCGTTGCGCTGACCACGTGACACCCTCTATCCGCTAAAGCGGCGGTCGCTCGGTCGGTATAGTTCGCTTGCGGACTGCAGGCCACGGAGTTTGTTTCTTTTGTCTGGATATATAATAGAAGGAAGGGGACGTGGCTTAATCAAGGTACCGTCCCGGCACTTGGAGGGACTTAGGAAAACCACGAACGTTTCAATGACGATAGCCAATGTCCTGGACGAGTTTCAAACCGAGAATTTGCCGAATACAAGTCCAGAACGTTGCCCCTAAGCATTCTGCTTGGTTCCCTAATCTTCAGTCTGCATTCTGAAATATAGGTAAAGTTATCAATACGTGTATAGATACGGGCACTATGCTACAAGCTGGGAGGTTGCGAGTTCGATTCCCGATGAGGTCATTGGATTTTTCAATTGACCTAATTCTTCCAGCCGCACGATGGCCCTGGGGTCGACTCAGAAATGAGTATCAGGAATCTTCCTGGGGGTAATGGGCAGCCGGGGTGAAAGCTGACAACCTCACCGCCATCTGTGAGTCGATTATCTAGAAAATGTGAGAGCCTGGACGTCTCACAACTCTAGGGGCCTCCACGGCCTGTTACAGGGGTAGCTTTTTACGCGTATTGATGATGAATGTCTATCAGTACGTACTTCCATGAATCAGGACCTTTTTTTTCACTTAGCTCGTGCGTCTAGTCGTCAGATAGCCACATATACGAATTAGGACACGATTTGACAGATTCATCACCTGCTGTCACCTGTTCGTCGTTGACAGCCGTGCCAGTGGGAATGGTTCATAGAAGGGCAGGCATGTGGACACATGTGAAGTACTATATACCGTTGTTATATAAAACATCATTGCTAGCTAAGAGAGGAATCTGTTAACATTTCGGTTTGCTGCCAACGAGAGGAGTGCAGAAGCATCTACCCTCGTAAGGGAGATTGTTCTTCCAACTGTTCACACTGAACACAATTAACGTGGATATTCTTTATTTTACATCGGAAGCTAATTCGCTCAATTATAAAATCTCAGTACGTAACGCTATAATGCACGCCCTTTAACTGTATCTGTGCAATTCTTATTTGTCTGTGCGTCTGTGCTTCCTATATCTGATTATTGCAGGACAGATATTTATATAGATAAAGGTAAAAGGTAAAGTTGTCCCTGTGCTTAACTAGTTAAGCATTACACCATGAAGGCGTATGGGGGATGGATTATAGATCCACATTTTCTTGACCTCGGCACTAACTGGAGGTGAGTGGTCAGCTTCACGCCCGGGCCGCTTTACCCCCAGTACCCACTGGATAGGTTGCGTGAACCCCTGAGCTGGTCTGGACGATGTGGAGGAGAGAAAATTCTTGACCCTACCGGGACTCGAAATCTGACCCCTCAGTTGTCCAGCTCGTACCTAGAGACTATACCGATAGTCACGTGTATTAGTGACTGCAGACGGGGTTTGGATTGGTAAATAGATTTACTGACCACTTACAGGTCGTAACTACAAATAACTATAACATTAGTGCTGATTTTCATACTACAAATCACTCCACACCAAGTCTTGTCAATTTACTTTCACTAGTCTTTACTTGGTAACAGGTCTCCACAATGGCTATTCCTCTGCCGTGTCTTCACTAGACGTTTCCTGGTAATGAACCTTAACAGTGGAGATTCTTCCGCTTCCGTTGCCCGCTGGTTAACACTCCACAAATGAACCCTCAACTCTGTTGTACTCCTTGTACTCTTTTGACTGCCCTCTTATAATTCCTCGGCTTGGACCCCACGGAAAACACCATCTCTCTGTTGTCAAGAATGCGCGTTTATTGGCCCGTTACCTAGCAATAGATATATGCGGACCACAAAGAAATCACCTTTAGGTACCTGGTTCTACTACTGCATGCGCGCATTTCGGGCGTTGCCTAGAAATGGATCTAGAACATGTCATAGTGTATTCTTATAATTCGGCCAAGGGGAGGCGCCTGATGTAAAAACAGCCTGTCAGTGGTTTGATGCTGGACAGCCCTGGCATATAGACTGTATAGAGAAGGAGTACACGAGATCACTGGTGCAGTGACTATGAGTTAGAGGTTGTTTGCTGCGGTCTCTACATCAAAACTGGATTCGTCCTCGTATGTTAAATTCCATTACACAGGACCTCACACGAATTCAGTTAATTATTTACATATGCACTGTTTAACAAGTCCATAAATTAATCACTGTGAGTATTATCTGTGTCCACCATGTTATAAATTTTTTTTTAAATGGCTGATCCTGTTTTCAGAAACATTACTTTAAAACTATGCAGTTGTGTTCCTTCAGCGTATTACACCAGTGAGTCTCAACCCTTTTTATAAAGTACCTCATTTAGAGAATGCTTTTGAAGGACCCCCAACTACGTAAAAATATCACACAATTTTCATGTGCAGATAGCTTAAGCTATTAATGCTATCCCTGCAACAGGCCGTGGAGGCCTATAGGGTTGTGAGACGTCGAAAGTCATACATACGAGTATTCTAGACAGTGGTGGCAGTGAGGTTGTCAAGCCTTACACGCCGGCCGCATTTACCCTCAAGAAGATTCCTGGTCGCCATTTTTGTTAGAGGCTGGACCACAGGGGGGCTGGAAGAGAAGGTCAACTGAAAAATCCAATAACCCCATCGGGAATCGAACCCGCTACCTTCCGGCTTGTAGCATAGTGCCTCACACAACTACGCTACCGCGTTCCCCCTTTACGCTGATAATGCTGTACACAATGTTATTAACTAAAACTTACAAGACTCTAGACACGACATATGCAGGATTTGAGGTTCTCACAGCGGTGGTTATGAAGAGTTCTGTCTTCTGGGATATAGCGCCGTGTAGGATCTGAGGTTCTCACAGCGGTAGTTATGAAGAGCATTGTCTTCTGGGATATAGCGCTGTGTAGGATCTGAGGTTCACACAGCAGTGGTTAGGAAGAGTTCTGTCTTCTGGGATATAGCGCTGTGTAGGATCTGAGGCTCTCACAGCGGTAGTTATGAAGACTTCTGTCATCTGAGATATAGCGCCGTGTAGGTTCTGAAGTTCACACAGCGGTGGTTAGGAAGAGTTCTGTCTTCAGGGATATAGCGCTGTGTAGGATCTGAGGTTCACACAGCAGTGGTTATGAAGAGTTTTGTCCTCTGGGATATAGCGCTGTGTAGGATCTGAGGCTCTCACAGCGGTAGTTATGAAGAGTTCTGTCATCTGAGATATAGCGCCGTGTAGGATCTGAGGTTCACACAGCGGTGGTTAGGAAGAGTTCTGTCTTC
>NW_019740657.1:985630-1005986 GCF_002891405.2 Cryptotermes secundus
GCCTAGCAATGGTCATGTCACAGTATACTAAACTTCAAGACCATCGAGAGTCTGAACTTCTCCGTCGTCTAGTATAGTACGGCTTAAAAGTTTGTGACGATGGTATATTAAAAAATTACTGACTTTTTTGACATTATCCGTTGTACTGTTTTTGTTTAAAAACGACGCTTCGGAGACAACTTCATATCCGTCCTCAGGCTAAAGCCTACTCAGTTGGGACCGTCCGGAGAATTGGGACCAACTGAGTAGGCTTTAGCCTGAGGACGGATATGAAGTTGTCTCCGAAACGTCGTTTTTAAACAAAAACAGTACAACGGATAATGTCAAAAAAGTCAGTAATTTTTTAATATACCATCGTCACAAACTTTTAAGCCGTACTATACTAGACGACGGAGAAGTTCAGACTCTCGATGGTCTTGAAGTTTAGTATACTGTGACATGACCATTGCTAGGCAACGGTTGGGTAAACACATTCCCGCACAATACAGTACAAAAAGTCCATTGCTAGGTAACGGACCAATAAACACGCATTCTTGACAACAGAAGATGTCGTTTTCCGCGGGGTTCGTGCCGAGGAGGTACAAGAGGGTACAGTCAGACGGAGTTCAGATCAGAATTGGAGTACAACGGAGTTCAGTTGGAAGTCAGAATAGTTCCCGTGGAGTGTTCAGTCGGTAGACGACGGCTGTGTGTCAGATACGAGTAGTGATTTGTGAATTGTAACCAGTTGTATAAAGGTCCAATAAATTCGATCATCAAATCCAACGCCCGTCTTATTAGTGTGTGCTACCGTGTTCCTGCGTGTAGCAAATCCATCGTTTCAGTATGCTTTATGTCAAGAAAGATTCCGGCCAGAGAGCTGGTAGCTAGATCATGTACAGGGGATGGACAAAAATATGGAAACACCTCGTGAAATGCATGCCTGAATTGAAGTATTTATTTTAGCGACGTTTGTAGGTCACGCTGTCGTATCTGCCCAACACCACTACCTGTACAACCTCCGCAATACGTTGCAAGCTTCATCTGTCGTCGGGACAATGTTCTGTGCAGTTTTTTGTGCATCACGTCAGAGCTAACAGAATTCGAACGCGGGCAAATTGTTGGGGCCCATATCGTGGGTGCTTCCGTAACCAAGGTAGCCGAAGTTTTTGGTGTTTCGCAACGCACAGTATCCAAGATTATGACCGCATACAGGAGGACTGAAAACCCGGCATCCGATAAACACCAGCGTGGATGGAAATGTGTGTTGAGTGATCGAGACAGACGAACATTGCGTAGGACTGTGACGAAAAATAAGAAGACTACAGCTGCAAAAGTACTGCTGAACTGAATGTCACACTCACAAACCCTGTCAGCACCAAAACAGTACGAAGGGAACTCCACAAGCAGGGTATTTCTGGACGAGCTGCAATTCCAAAGCCACTCATCAGTGATCAAAATGCCAGTAAGAGGACAGTGTGGTGCCGAAGTCATAAAACCTGGACTATGAAGCAATGGAAGACGGTCATTTGATCGGATGAGTCCACCTCCACACTGTTTCCGACTTCTGGCCCAGTTTACATCTGGAGAACGCCATCCCAAGCTTACGAACCAGATTGTTTTCTGCCAAGAGTGAAACATGGCGGGGGTTCGATCATGGTATGAGCAGCCATATCGTGGTATTCTGTCGGACCCATCATTACCCTGCAAGGTCACGTCACTGCCAACGACTATGTGACCATTTTGGGCGACCAGGTCCATCCCATGGTGCAAACTTTGTTCCCTAATGGTGATGCCATTTACCAAGCCAACAATGCCTGTGTTCACATAGCTCACATCGTCCAGGACTGNCAAGACTCCCTTGCAAATCATACAGTACCTCTATTTATCCATTCCAAGGAGATTGCAAGCAGTTCTGCAAGCCAGAGGTTGTCCTACTCCATATTAGTCACGGTAATGTGTCTTTTGTTGGGTGTTTCTATATTTTTGTCCATCCCCCGTACTTTAGGGCTAAGAAGGTATGCTAAGGTAACGTAAAGAGGGAGTGGAGGTGTAGCTCCACCATTCTTGACCTTGGCACAAGCTGGAGGTGAGTGGTCAGCATTACGCCTCGGCTACTTTACTCCCGGGGAAAGAGCCCCTGGTACCCATTGAATGGGAGACTTGGTGGGCCCCAGAGCCGGTTTGGACGCTGTGGAGAAGAGAGAAATCTTTTGCCCCTGCCGGGAATCGAACCCTATCCGTCCAGCCCATAGACCGTCGCTATACAGACTGAGCTTACGTAAGTAGGTACTCCAAAATGTGGGGGATATCTTTGCGCCAAAATGTACGTATTAAGTTTGGGTAGCGTAGTTTGTGTGCGGCACGCGATAGCGTAGTTGCTAGAGGCGCCATGCTACAAGCGGAAAGGTAGCGGGTTCTATTTCCGATGAGGTCGCTGGATTTTTTCAGTGTACCTAATCCTTCCAGCCACGGTATGGTCCTGGGTTCGACTCAGCCTCTAACAGAAATGAGTACCAGGAATCCTCTTAAAGGTAAAGGGCGGCCGGCGCGTAAGGGTGACCTCACCGCCAACTGTGAGCCGATTGTCTAGAAAATGTGGCAGTCTCGACGTCTCACAACCCTATGGACCTCCATGACCTGTTACAGGGATAGCTTTTTATCGCTGTTTTTGTGAAAGTTTAGAAACTTTGAAAATCAGCGGTCAGAGGTTTTGCAGATTCTATCTATGCCCTATAAGATAACGATGTCGTGCTGTTTACTTCCATACTTTGGTACGTGTTTTGTAAAACCCTGAGACCAGTTAGAGGAAAACACAATACGACGCATTTCTGATAAAGGTTACCGGGCAAGATTCGCTGCTTTTATAAACCGAAGGAAAGTGCTAACGCATATTCTGTTCGCTGTCCGCGCAAAATCAAGCGGGATGCAGCGAATCCGACAGCCCTGCTATACGCTGTTTCTCTCGTACTGATGCACACCACTTAATCCATTTCTCTGTCTTAGTTACGGCCTGAAGAAGGATCCGCTTAAATATCTGAAACGACCAAAACAGTAGTAAAACAGTGGAGGTTAGCCACGAAGCGCGTAAAGAATGCCGCACTTGCATAGGCCCCACAGAAGTTACTGGTAATAAAGACGCTCCACTTGTGTCTGTAATGATGCAGCTCATTCAGGTCAGAGCTTCAGAGCATAGCTTGGGTGCGAAACATGGTCTCTTACTTCGAGGAAATAAGTTCCGAAGAAAGTGATCAGAAAGATGAAGTAAGGATTTTAGTATGTCACACAGCAAGGAACTTCATGACCTACACAAAGCATGTAATATTCTTAAAGTAAAAGTAAAGTTTTCCCTAGAATTAATTAATTAATTAATTAAGCACCACTCCATGCAGACGTAAGGGGGAGTGAAGGTCCACCAGTCTTGTCCTTGACACTAGATGGAGGTGAACGGACAGCTTCATACACCGACAACTTTATCCCCGGGAAAAGAGCCCCTGGGATCCATTCTATAGGAGGCTGGGTATGCCCCACAGCCGGTCTGGACATTATGCACCCTGCCTGGAATCGAACCCCGATTATTTGTTCAATCCTGTAGCGTAGTCGCTATACCGACTGAGGTACCCAGGCTCCGTCCTAGTATTTTTAGGACTGTAAAATGTAGGATGGGCTGGACTTGTAGCTAGGATAGAGGGAGAAAATGATTACAGAATTTTGACGAATTCCTTAATTTTGAAGATACATTGGAATTGGGAGGATAAATAACATTAGCATGGACTTGAAGTTATCACTGTTCTTACTTAGTTAAGCACTGTGCCATGAAGACATAGGGAATGCAGGTACAGCTCAACCATTCTTGACCTCGGCACTAGATGGAAGTGAGTGGTCAGCTTCACGACCCTGCCGGTTTACTCGTGGGGAAAGTGCCCCCCCGCCTTCCCCTTGGTTGAGGCTGCATGGGCCCCAGAGTTTGTCTGGACGCTGTGGAGAAGAGATGGGCCTTAGAAATGTCAAAAACTCTTTCATGCTATGAATCCTGAAATATAAACTGTTAAGCAACTGCGACATGCACACATACTCACATTGAGCAGGCGTGCACTTTTGCACTAATACATGATTCGGAGCACTGTTGAAATTTTGAACTCGGCAGGTTTGTAGGAGCTGAGAAATATTGCATATCACCAAAATCACCATCAGCAAGTTGTATGTTACATCATCCGATTTTCTGTTGTTTCGGAAACCGAACAGTTCCTCCTTTCTCTGAAGTAATTTCCTGTGGGTACGATTTATTAATAAACTTTCTCTCTTTTGAAAGACTAGTCTCTGTTACATACCTTGGAGCTTAGAAACATGTTTTACGAGTCCGTGAACGCCTGAAATGTGTTAAACCCATGGCAACATTGTCAGTTGTGTTTGATTCGGTCGCATATGGAATTCGATCTACTCAGTTCCAATGCACGTAGAAAACGTATGTTCAAAAGGGTATTTGTATGTGCGCTTAATGTCGCGTTATGAAAATGCAGGAAATAGAGTTGTAACGACACTATGAAGCAAACACTCGCTAATACGTATTAGTTGGGTGGAACGGTTATCCGGATTACTGAAGTAAAAAATTGCCCTAAAATACAGAAAAAACTTAGAAAATAAAAAATGGAAAATCTAATATTATAGATAGTGCTAATGAAAATAAATAAAAAATATTACTGCAAAGTTTTTATTTAAAAACTATAAAAAAGATAAGCTGAAATCCAGGGTGACCGCCTCTGTGGTCTAGTGGTCAGAGTTCCTGGCTACAGATCCAGAGGTCTTGGGTTCCATTCTTGTTGCTACCAGATTTTCTGAGAAGTAGTGGTTCTGGAACGGGGTTCACTCAGCCTCGTGAGAATAATTGAGAAGATATTTCAAGGAAATAGCGGCTCCGGTCTAGAAAACCGAAAATTAACGACCGTGGGGATTCATTGCGCTGACCACGCGACACGCACTATCCGCGAAAGTTGGCATTAACTTCGCCGAAAAGCGGCGGTCGCTCGGTCGATATAGTTCGCTTGCGGACTAAAGCCACGGAGTTTGTTTGAAATCCAGGGTCTCCATCCAGCTCAAGCCAATTTTGGATATTTTCTTGTGTGGTTTCAGTCTCTCCAGCAGCCCTCAGCACAGTCTGAAAGTACTCTTGCTCCTAAAGTACGTACTCAACTGTGAACCAATTCTTTTATTTTTCATATTTCGATCCGGATTAACTGTAACCGGATTAGCGAGGGGTTAGTGTATTCTATGTTCATAGATCATTTAACGTAGCTCTTAGGATCTCAGACTGTGTAGATGCTTCACAGGGAGTGACAAGAATATCTACACAACGGTTACGTATTCTCGACGATGTTGAAAGGTTGCTCCTCATATGGATAAACGAAAAGCAGTTGCAAGGCGACACTGTTAACGAGAACATCATTTGTTAGAAGGCGAAACTGATTTTCGCCGACCTCGTTATGAAGACGCCAGGATCATCAACGGCCGAAGAAGAAGCAGTTAAGGGAAGCCGTGGGTGGTTCGAGAAGTTTAAGAGAAGAACTAGCATCCACAGCGCCGTAAGGCACGGTGAAGCAGCAAGCTCCGACACAAAGGCAGCAGAGAACTTCATCGGCGACTTCAAGAAGCTTGTAGATTCTGAGGGTTACCTGCCGCAACAGGTTTTTAATTGTGATGAGACGGGTCTCTTCTGGAAAAGATGCCGAAGCGAACCTATATAACAGGAGAGGATAATGCATTGCCCGGGCATAAGCCAATGAAAGACCGTCTCACGCTGCTATTTTGTGCCAATGCAAGCGGCGATTTGAAAATTAAACCGCTGCTTGTTTACTATTCAGAAACTCCACGAGCCTTCAAGAAGTGTAAAGTCAAGAAGAGCAGGCTAAATGTGATGTGGAGGTCCAACAGCAAGGCTTGGGTGACACGTGACCTTTTTACTGATTGGATCAATGAAGTGTTTGGTCCTTCTGTGAAAAAATATTCGCTTGAGATGAATCTGCCACTCCATGTCTTGCTTGTTATGAACAACGCTCCTGCCCATCCTCCAGGCCTACAAGATGACCTCCTTGAAGAATTTCAATTCATCAAGATCCAGTTTCTGTCTCCCAATACCACTCGTTACTCCAGCCTATGGACCAGCAGGTTATTTCTAACTTTAAGAAGCTGTACACTAAAGCACTCTTCGGGCGTTGTTTTGAGGTGACTGAAGGGACCAATCTCACTCTCAGAGAGTTTTTGAAATATCACTTCCACATCGTTGCCTGCCTCAAGATGATCGAAAAGGCGTGGCAAGGGGCTACCAAGAGAACCCTCACTTCTGCTAGGAAGAAGCTTTGGCCGGAGAGCGTTGTCGAATGTGACTTTGAGGGGTTTGAGATAGTACCTGTGGAGCCTGTAGTCAACGAGATTGTGTCTTTGGCCAAGATCATGGGGCTGGAGGTGGATAACAATGATATCGATGAGTTTGTGGAAGAGCACAGGCAAGAGCTGACCACCGAAGAGCTTATGGAATAGCTTTGTGTTTCACAGCAAGAAGTTGTGGAGGACAATTTGTCAGAGGAGGAGGATGAGGTAACAGCAAAGCAACAATCTTCTGGCGCAATAAGAGAAATGCTGAAAGCATGGGAAACTGTTGCATCGTACATTGAGAAGCATCACCCTAATAAGGCAGTGGCTATGCGCGCTACAAATTTATTTAATGATAATGCTGTGTCGAATTTTCACCAAATTTTGAAGCGTCGGAAAAAACAAATGTCTCTTGACAGCTTTCTAGTAAAAAAGAAGTAGATATGTATCATAACCCCCTCGTTGGTGTCTCCACCTTATCGTGGTGAGGGGGTTTGAGTATGCCAAGGACCCTGAGAGCTATACCAGCGGTAGCGTAGCTACTGTCAGGGCCTCCCTTGCTGGACAGGTCAAAGGGTAGGCATCAGACGAAGAGAGACACCAAAAACTGATGCCGGAAGCAGCGTCATCAGCAGCGACTTGAAGCACAGAGCAAATGATGCTCGACATGGTTCAATTTCGTATAGCAACAGGCGTGACCAGAGTGGTTTGAACGGCTGTTGTACTGCGATGTGGAAAGCAAATGGAAAAACTACCACATTATCACTTTTCCTGGATAGTCTCTTCCCAAAAACAGAAGATCGCATTAAGTGGAGGAACTGTTTTGGAAGAGGCTGTGGACCTGTCGTCTGACAGATTACTCATGAATGAATGAATGTATCATAAATAATAAACTAATTATTTCGATTTTTTTGTTTTTGTTTTCTGCAAATCGAATTCACATTTCAGGTTGGTTCATTCCGCATAGAAGAAAAGATGAGGATGATTCACGCTCCTTAAGAATGTATATATAATTTTCTTTGAATAAACGTTATAGTACATAAAATATTTTGAGTGTTTTTTTTCGGCATGGAACGCATTATTGTATTTTACTTTAATTTATATGGGAAAATTTGTTTCGCATTACGAGTAAGCTCCTGGAACGAATTATGCTCGTTAAGCGAGGTTCCACTGTACATGCAATTACAGCGCCACTACTAATCTCCACAATCCTTAATTCACCACAGCACCCGCTAACTCTTTTCCAGCCTGCTGTGTCATCACCAGCCGTTCTCTGGCAACGGCTTCTAACAGTGGAGATTCTCCAGCTTCACGCGCTCAGGTTCTACAGAACCTCCCGTGCAACTGCTTAGTCATTGCTTGGTAACAGCTCTCAACAATGAAATTTCTTCAGCTTCTGTGCTCACGCCGTTACCCGCTGGCTAATACTACTCACAGTTGAACTTAGTCCAAGTCCAAGTCCAAGTCACATTGCGACTGACGGTCGGTCAGTCAGTTCGTGACCACATAATTATTACTGTTTGACAGTTACGGTCTTGTTTTGTTGGACGTCCTCTCTGACGAGAGGACGGGTCTATCTTTTGTCAGAGTCATTGTCTGCAGTAGTGAGTCATTTGTCATAATGTAAAGGACTGTCAAAGTCAAAGTCACATTGCGACTGACGGTCAGTCAGTCTGTCTATCTTGGTGCCGAGACCAGATGTTACTTTTTAAATGAAAGTTACTGTCCTGTCCATGTGGGGCGCCCTCTCTGACGAGAGGTCGGGTCTGTCATTTGACAGTCATAGTCCATAGTATTAGTCCATTGTTACTATGTACACTTATTTACAATTGGGTCTTAATATCAGTATGTGTAATACATACAAGGCCTCTGTCAGTCTAGGCTCAGTACAGCAGACTATGCCCTATTTCTAGTAGCATTCGCCACCACGGCAGTCTAGTCACTTGAACGGTCGTATGCCTGACCGCCGCCAAGTTTAAGCCTCTTATACTGTAAAGGAATGTCAGAGTCAAAGTCAAAGTCACTTTGCGACTGACGGTCAGTCAGTCAGTCAGTAAGTGTTGGTGTCGAGCCCCAGATTACCGTTTGACAGTTAGGGTCTTGTTTCTGTGGGGCGCACGCTCTGACGAGAGGACGGGTCTGTCTTTTGTATATGCTGCTGGCCCTTGCCAGCGCAGTCTTTCTCGGATTCGAGTCCCTTGAGACTCGCGAGCATATTTTACTGTCTCAGATTTGAGACTTCCCTTTTCGTCGCCTCCTACGACTCACAGCGTCACGGTGGGGGTATTCGACCCCGCCTCCACACGTGATTCGTAAAGGATTGCTCCGACTGTCCTGATTATAACATATCGGCACGAACCACAAAGAAACACCCCGTTTCCAACAGTAACTCTATTGTTACTTGCGTATTCGTTGCAGGGGGAACGTGTTTACCGAGCCGTTGCCCAGAAACGAATGTTGGTTCAGAGCCATTTGCTAACAACGGCTGTTTCTTAGTTCTTTCTTTGAGAAAATATGCCACAGTACTGTGCTATCCTGGTTTTAAAATTTCAAAATCCCCATTACTTTCCAGTCAGATTGCTAGTCTGACACAGAATGAAGGGGCAAGAATTTATCTAGATTGGAAAATGGGGACACAGACGGAATAGGAATACAAATTAAGCATACATTATCACTGTGGAATGCTATTCAAATGATTGCTCAAATAGGCGTTGCCTGGTCTACGAAGCAACCCATTTCACGTACAGCTATCATAAATGCGGCACAAGGCCATACTAGTATTTGCAGAGCGTTTAGATGTAAAATTAACGCCTTATTTCCTTTCATTACGCATGCGTTGCGCAGCACACGGGCTCCAAGACATATGCTGCGCATTTTACGCTTCGACCAATTGGAAAGCTAGGCTTACAGGCCGACAGTCGTTACGTAATAACGTGTAATCGTATATGCGTTCGGAGTGTGCGTTGATATCAGTAAAGAACATTTCTCTTTCAAAGGGCCACATGGCCCAAATGCCTTTTGTCTACTGACCGCACGATGTATTCATACACTTTTGCATAGTGCCGCGGCTTGAATTGGGCAAAAAAAAATAAAAAATAAAAACTAGAATTGGAGGCCTGTTACAGGGACAGCTTTACCTTTATATATACAGGGTGTTTCACGACTTTATGGCATAACTGCAGGAGGTGATTTCCTAGGTCTTTGTGATCAAAAAAGTTCATATAAACATGTGTCCGATTTTGGACGGTTACGGAGTTGTGACCGTTTTAAACTCAGAACAGAAGGTAACGATTACTGACAATAAACGGAACAAAATAATAAACCAGCATAATACATGATACACTTAAAGTATGAATGTAAAGTTAACTTCGTGAAATTACCTCTAATTTGAATTGATTGGTGCTTAAAGCTGAGTTTCGAAAATGCCACCGCCGGCCGCAACACAGGCTGTCGCTCGGTTGTGAACCGCGCGGGTAGCACGTAGCAGCTTCAGCTGGCTCTTTCTTATGTGGTCAGCGGCGTCCAGAATGCGACCGAGCAAAGCATGTCGCCGTGTACCATACGAACAAGGCCTTCTTCATTGACGCCTTCATTAACACCACGCTCGGCTGCAATACGAACGCCGGGAAGTCTACCGGTATCTCGCAATGCCTGGTAAACTCCAGTAAACACTCTCCGGTTCGGTATTCTACGATTCGGAAACCGTTGCTGATATTCAGCTACGGCAAGAACTGAGTGGCCGGACATACCAACCCACCACGCCTTAGGTACCTCTCAAGTGTCGAGATAACGAGAACGCTCTGTCTGTAGCTGGCTAAAAATAGCGACCTGCCAGATGACAGACGCGGTTCACACGAGGGCGTGTACGGGGAATGAAAAAACGGTCATAACTCCGTAACCGTCCAAAATCGGACACATGTTTATATGAACTTTTTTGATCACAAAGACCTGGGAAATCACCTCCCGCAGTTATGCCCTAAAGTCGTGAAACACCCTGTATATACATTACAACATGTTTCGGCCCTTTCTGGCCATCGTCAAGTAATACACTGTACGTAAACATAACGATCAGCTAGCCACAACCGAAATTAACGGTCGTGGGGATCCGTTGCGCTGACCACGCGACACCCTCTATCCGCTAAAGTTGGCACTAAATTCGCCGACAAGCAGTGGTCGCTCGGTCGGTATAGTTCGCTTGCGAACTAAAGCCACGGAGTTTGTTTTGTTTGTCATCTGTTTTTGTCACGCCGCGTAAGGAACACTGGAGGGTCGTATGAGGCTCGCGGCCTGCGGGTTGTTTAGCACTCGTTTATAACATGAAATCGCGATGTGAAAGTTTTAATAACACAGTTCTCTGTTACAGTGTTTATATTACTCAGAGAGCAACACACACACTATACTGGCCAATCAATGTCCTTATAGCACGCACTAGGCCGAAAAGTGCTCCTATCCATAGCAATAAATGAGGTATAAATTCTTCACGTTGCTTTCACAAGAAATTCTTTCTTCAACAGATAAAGAGAAAACCGTAAACTTTCGCCTCACCTGATGAAAGTTTCAAATGTCTGCACGGTCACTGTAATTCCAGTGAGGACGGGAGGAAACCGAAGCTTTCAATCAGACGCGGCAAAGAGTTCATGCAGCGCTCGTAACGGATATGAATTCAATTACATCAGTCAAATTATGTAACAAAACCATACTGTTCTGCTGTAGGACAATCTGAATGTCACTGGGTAATGCGCCAACATCGATTGTCAACGCCGTGGGTTCTCAAACTGTGGGTCGCGACATTCCCGCTCCCGCAGGAGTTCGTTGAGTTCTTAACAAATATATAAAATACAGCTGTATAAGGCACAGTTTTGGCAAGTCAGCAAATCTCTACCATTAGAGAGGGCGCTTTTGGAAAACGCATCCGCGGCCGCGAAACATTTAGCAATTTTTCGTAGTTTCTTTCTGTTTTTTGTATTTCTTGGGGGGGGGGGGCTGGACAGGAAATTCGGGGGGAAATTAAGAATAGATCAAACCCGAGTAATTCTTGTTACCATTCAGTTCAGGGGGACACGCGGTAGCGTAGTTGGTTGAGGGGCTACGCTACAATCCGGAAGGTCGCTGGTTCAAGTCCCGATGAGGTAATTGGATTTTTTTCAGTTAACCTAATCCTTCCAGCCGCACTATGGCCCTGGGGTCGACTCAGCCTCTAACAGAAACGAGTACCAGGAATTAATTAAATAATTTTCCTGGGGAGTAAAGCGCGGCCGGCGCGTAAGGCTGACAACCTTACCGCCATCTTTGAGCCGATTGTCTAGATAATGTGGGACCCTCAACGTCTCACAACCCTATGGGCCTTCACGGCCTGGTACAGGGATACCTTTAATTTTTACTTTTTTTTTTTACCCTTCAGTTCAGGACTTTCCGTCTTCCTGTGTGCTGTCAGAAACTGTAAACATCAAAATGTACAAAACTATGATTTTCCCTGAGATTTTGTACGGGTGTGAACCTTGGACTCTGACACATTAAGGGGGGAACATACAGTGAGGGTGTTTGAGAAGACATTGCTGAGAAGAATAGTTGGGCCCAAGACGGATGAACTAACAGGAGACTGAACAAAACTGCATAATGAGGGCGTCATACTCTTCTCCAAGCATAATTAATAGAATGAAATGAAGGAGGATGAGATGGACAGGGCATCTAGCACGCATGAGAGAGAAAACGATTACAGGTTTCTGGTGGGAAAGCCAGGAGGAAGGAGACCACTAGGAAGACCTATACGTGGGAGGATAATATTAAAATGGATTTGAGAGAAACAGGATGTAGTGATGCGGATTGGATTAGTTTGGGTCAGGATAGGGTGCAGTGGCGGGCTCTTGTGAACGTGGCAATGAAACATCGGGCTCTCTAAGATGTCTGGAAAGTCTTGAGTAGCTGAGCGACTGGCAGCTTCTCAAGAAGACCTTGACTCCTTGGAGTTAGGCTGTAGAGGAGCATGTACTGACTATTTTACTGCACGTAAAAAGAACTGTAAAGCTATTTAGGTTCCTGCTGACACGGTACAGCATGATAAGGACCTGCAACAGTGTGCAGAACTCCATTTTTCCCTGACCAGCAAAAAATACGATTGNGGGGGGGGCTGTCGCGTAAATTTGTGTGTTATTTTCGGTGTCGCAGTATCAGAAACTGCCGATCAGAGTGGCCGCGCGGTCTAAGGCAGGAACTGTCTTCGCCCGCTCGAACAGTGGGATCGTGGGTTCGAATCACACTCGAGGCATGGATGTCTGTGTGCGGTTGTTCTGTGTTTATGTGTTCTGCATGTAGGTAGCGGTCTTGCGAAGGGCTCATCCCCCATCCAAGGAGTCCTACCGACTGTATATAAATTAAGAAACTGAAACAGCGGCCAATGTTCAACAAAAGACTGGAGGGCCATAGAGAGAATCACAAAGTTTGACAACCCCTACTTTACATTAATACTTCGTTAAGACGAAAGGCAACCGAAATGCTCAAAGTAATATACACGACGTGAACGGAGTTTATGGAGGTAGACCTAGACCCACTGGGGCTGTAGTGCCAAGGGGGGGGGGAAATATACACGACATACGCCCAGAAGTACGGCATGTTTCTGATTTTCTGTTCCTACACTCTTTTCAGTTTAATGTTCCATCCTAAATACTAATGGCGCTACGATGAACTGTGAAGAGGGACTCAAGGTACTGAGTCTCAAGCACCAGTGCAGACGTTTCAGTCAGGGCAGTCGACCTAGAATAGCTGAACTCAAAGCAATTTATGTATCTTTTCTATGGCTCTTCCAGCCCTCTGTTGGGCCCAGGTCTCTTCTTCAGTTCCACAATAATTTTTACACAGGCGGTAGGACTCTTTGGACGAGTGATCAACCCGAAACTCGTCGCAAGGCCGCTACCTGAACACAGGACAACACAAACACAGAATGAAGGCATACACACACGAAACATTCATGCCTTGAGTGGAATTCGAACCCACGATCTCAGCGTCCGAGCGAGCGAAGACAGTTCGTGCCTTAGACCGCGCAGCTACTGTGACCGGCTGCGTAAATTAGGTTACACTTCATATTATTTTCGTAATATCCGAGCATATGTTCAGATTTATGTCGTGGCGATTTTAATTTCAATTTGCAAGTTTTAACATACACAGATAGTGCATGGACTGAGGGTGTTTGAGGGCAGGCTGCTGAGGAGACTATTTGAACTGAAGAGAGATGAAGTGACGGGAGGTTGGAGAGAACTGCATAATGAGGAGCTTCATAACTTGTACTCTTCTCCAAGCATAATTAGAGTGATCAAGTCAGGGTGGATGAGATGGACATGTAGCACGAATGGAGAGAAGAGGAATGCATATAGGATATTGGTGTAAAAGCCAGAAGGAAAGAGCTACTAGGAAGACCAAGACATAGGCGGGTGGATAATATTAAAATGGATTTTTGAGATATTTTGAGAATGGGACGTTATGGACTGGCTTGATCTGGTTCAGGATAGCGACCATTGGAAGGCTCTTGTGAACACGGTAATGAAGCATCGGGTTCTGTAAAATGTTGGGAAGTTGTTGAGTTGCTGGACAACTGGCCGCTTCTCAAGAAGGGCTCAGCTGCATGAAGTTCGATACTTGCACAGTTAGTGGCAGGAGCAGAAAGCAAGAGTATAAACGCTCACAGAAACGTTGTTGCTATCTGTCCAAGGAATTTAGCGTGGAAATTTCGGTGTCTTGTCTGAATGTGACGTCAGATGATCACAAGTTACAAATTAAGTTGGTCCTCAAACGCGAAATCTCGTGGGTCTCTGCTAGGAGTAACTTTACCTACTTACTTACTTACTTACTTACCTACTTACCCATGGAGGTGAGCCCTTCTTGAGGAGCCGCCAATTCTGCAGCTACTCAAGAATTTCCCAGCATTTTATGGAACCCGAAGGTTCATTACCGTGTTCACAAGGGCCCTCCACTGGTCCCTATCCTGAGCCAGATCAGTCCAATCCATACCATCCCATCCTATCTCTCTAGGATCCATTTTAATATTGTTCACCCACCTACGCCTTGGTTTTCCCAGTGGTCTCTTTCCTTCTGGCTTTCCCACAAATATCCTACATGAATTCCTCTCCCCCATTCGTGCTACATGCCCTGCCTACCTCATCCTCGTTGACTTGATACTTCTAGTAAATACGTGAGATTTGAGCATCTAAGTGCGATGAACACGAGGAGTATCATTGATGTTACGCCGTATAGTCTGGTATACGTTCGCCGAAATTTCAAGGAAGGTACTGCCTGCATCCTCAGGGTTGGAGATGTAAGCTAAGGAAATTTCCCCGAAGCAGCAGGTGACCGTTTTAAGCAGACCGGCAAGTGCTTAGTGCACGCGAAATTGCTGTATGGGCCTGAACTGAGAACAACTCGTACGATTTGCGTAAAAAAATAAATAAATAAATAAGAAAATAAAATAAAAAGAGAAGACACGTTTACAGATCTGAACTCGATCGTAGTTAACGAATGTACTATGTAATTCTACTAGGCTACAGTTACTTGTGAAATTTGGATGACGCGGCATTTCATCGATGTCGCTATTTCATAGCTTTGGGTTATTTCAACTTAGAGGGGATATTTGGCGGGTTTTTTATTTTGGTAATGTTTCTGGTTCCACTGAGCTACTCATATCTTTAATCAGTGTGCAAGATATTGGACATTTTTTCGATATTCGGAAAAGTGTACGAAAGCTTTTAGTGACGCTCTATCAGTCACAGAAGTCGTGCAGTGCCTAACTATAGCAAGATACATGGGTGATAATGGAAAGCTGGATAATTCAGTCAGTATACTGACCGCTAACCAATCACAGGCATAAACTGTCTTCCCTCTCTCGAATACTGGGACCGTGGGTTCGAATCCAACTCAAGGCATGGATGGCTGCGTTTATTCTGTGTGTATGTAGCGGCCTTGCGACGGGCTGATCTCCCGCCCAAAGGGTCCTACCGACTGTGTGTAGGATTAAGAAACTGAAAACGGCCAGAGTACAACAAAAAGACTGCAGAGCTATAGACAGATAGTGACTGCTGACTAGGCAGTCGGCGTTCGATTCCCGTCAAGCGAGAGAATCATTGTCTTCATCACCGTGTCTAGAGCGAAGCAGACAGGCGTAATTGGATTCCGGAGAATCGATCTCCTGACAGGAGCATGGAAGAACTCATTGTTCGCCTGTGTATTACACCGACTTATTCACAAGCGTGAGCTTAAAAACTTAGTTTTAGTCTATTTTTTAATTGCTAGTGGGGTGGGACTAAGTCCCTTGCACTGCGGCCACTTCTGGCCTACTGTACCAGCCCCAGATGATAGGTGAGGGTGATTGTGGAGCAATTGGTGGAATGAAGATTGGCAGGGGAAACCGAAGTACTCGGAGAAAACCTGCCCCAGCGCCACTTTGTCAACCACAAATCCCACTTGGCCAGACCCCGGGATCGAACCCGGGCCGCCGCGGTGGGAAGCCAGCGACTAACCGCTTGAGCTATGGCGCGGCCTAAAAACTTAGTTACTTATTTCTTTCTCACATGTTTCGAACGCATGCGGTCATTAGGTGAAACACGAAAAAACGTACGAGTATATAGCCTGACTTTTGTCAAACTGTAATGCTATATAAATGTAAAATAGATATAAAAATAGATAAGATTTTAGGCTCTCACGGCACTGGTTATGAAGAGTTCTGTCTTCTGGGATATAAAGCCGTGTGGTCCACCGAAAGTCACATGACATTTCGGAGGAACATGTAGCCTCCATCCTCAGGCATTGCTTGCAACCTGCTTTCACGCTGGATTCTTGCTGCGCTTATTCCTCGACCCTGGAAGATGGAGGCGACACGATTCTTCGAAACGCTGGCTGATTTCTAACGGACTACACGGCGTTGTGCTCCACAAGATAGAAATCTAGACAAAATATAGTTTGATTGGTCTGATCCCATCGAATTATTACAAAACGCATGCGTGTCTTATAATATGCATGTACAGTGTATCTTATAGAAGACACAAGCAGGATGCAACCCAACAAAACACTCGTCTCAATATTGCGCCGAGGCCAAGAATACACATGTCTTCATGTCGTGATACTTAAGCACAGACGCGACTTTTACCTTCTACTTTCTCATATACGCAGTGGAGGCATCTATGCGAAAGTACGAGGGAGAGTCAGTATATAGACCACAAGTGGATATAAAACGTAAAACATGTGCTATTCGAACCTGAGAAAAACATTTATATCTCGACATATCCTCCACCAACACTGATACGCTTGTCCCATCGCTTTACCAGTGTGTCGAAACCCGCAGCATAGAAGTCTCTTGACTCTTGTCCGGACCTCCGTTTCAGCTTCTTCCACATCCGCGAAACGTCTGCCGATCAGTTGTGAACCGCTTTACGCGACAAACACTTCCAACCGTAAACAGGAAAAACGTATTCATTAATATCCTTTGCACTGACTCGTTTTTGCCCTCAAAGAAGGCACAATAGAATGCTGCTCTTTGGTAATGTACTCCTAAAGCACGGTCGCTATTTTGACTACCGAAACTAGCATCTGCATATGTGCATGCACGTCTGCCGTAGACTCTCATGATGCTGGGCTGTGCTGGTGCTTAGGGATACATATAGAAAAATTATTAGGTCCATTATAGTTTCACTTCCATTTGTGACGTATTTACTGACTCTCCCTCGTACATATCAAAATTTTCCGCAGTATGTATCAAACACAGAATCAGTTCAGCCCAATTCCAATTATTCAGCTTGAATTTCAGCTTTTAAGGTACCTTCTAAAGTACAAAGGAGTGAAACACTTGAAGAGTACTCGAACATGATGGGTGGCTACGGTTTTCGGGTCTATGCGGCCCGTCCAATGTTAAGCTCCAGCCGTGAAAACTGAAGGACCAGAGCTATTTTTTTTTTCCTTGGCACTACAGCCCCAGTGGGCCTAGGCCTACCTCCATGAACTTCTCCGTTCACTTCGGTTTTTCTATATCTTACACATACGGTAGGACTCCTTGGGCGAGTGATCAGCTCGTCGCAAGGCCTCTACCTGTAGACAAACACAGAAAAACGCACACAAACATCCATGCCGAGTGGGATTCGAACCCCCGATCCCGGCTTCCGAATGAGCGAAGACAGTGCATGCCTTAGACCGCTCGGCTACCGTGACCGGCCTAGAGTTAATTAACAGTTCTTTATTAGAGTCCGTCACAACACAACAATATAAAGGTCAAGGCTAGAATTAGCTTGGATACTTGTTTCGGCTATTAAAGCCATCATCAGGCAAACACATGATTACCATAGTCACACACCACTGAACTGCAGTTGCGGTGGTGAAGCTGGATTCTTAATAATTATTACATTATAAAATACATGGTATAAAATACAATGAACTATAAACTTATTATAGAAACCGAAGTTATGTCGTAAAATAAGGTTAAAAACTCTTCATGTGATATTCCATGTCATCAAGCCAGTTGTTGCAATTGTGTTATATTCCCGCAGACATAATGGTATATTCAGACTATACATATAGTAAACTGCTTGGAGGCCCGTGGTATAGATGTGGTATAGTTTTGACACTAATTGTTTGTTACAGTGTATTTTGTCCCTTCTGTAGGGAATATAGATTGTCCTATATGTATTCCTCTTCTCCCATTCGTGCTACATGCCCTGCTCCTCTTATACTCAGGGACGAGAACCTTCAGAATACTGTGCTCAACTTTACAGCGGGAATGGCAAGGGACCATTAAGGGCTACCGGATGGACGGCCGAGGAGTTGGGGTTTGATTCCCAGCAGAGGCAGGATATTTTTATCTTCTCCACAGCGTCTAGACCGGCTCTGCGACCCACCCAGCCTACTATCCAGTGGGTACCGGGGGAAATGTAGCAGGGGCGTGAAGCTAACCATTCATATGCTTCTAGTACAGAGATCGAGACTGCTGGAGCTATACCAAGCACAAGGAAAAGCTTACCTTTAATACAGTTATGAGCTGGCACCTTTCTGACGGGCTGCTCACTCAATATGAGACATGTACAGTTCTGACATACCTTTAACATTTCTGTTATTTTACTCGTGTAACACGTAACTCTTTATTCGTATTATAAAATCCTATATTCGACTTGCAGTCACTCGATCCAGTTAGCAGGGTTCATTTTTGCAGCTGGTTTCTACAGCCTGTCGAAGGTGAGATCTATCCGCAACTGACATTCGTTTCTGATGAAGCGTGGTTTCACTTGCAGGGACACATAAATTCGCAAACCAATCGCTACCGAAGTTCACAGAATCCACAACTAACCCACGAAGTTCCGCTCCATCCAGTGAAATTTGGCGTCAGGTGTGCTGCAAGTGCAAGAAGGATTGTTGGGCATGTGATTTTTAACGAAACAATTAATTGAGATAGATATATATACACATACAGGTCATTCTCTGGCAGTTCTTTCCAGAATTAACAGAAGAAGAAAGACTTTCGTTGGTTTCGGCAGGACTAAGCTACTGCCCACTACATGTACTGTATGTCTATGCAGGCTTTGTCCGATGTCGTCAGGAACAGAATTGTCAGCAGTGGTACTTGGCCAGCACGTTCACCCGATCTTAATCCTAGTGATTTTTTTCTTTTGGGTTGTTTGAAGGACAAAGTTTACAACAGTAACGCCCGAACGGAAGAATTAAAAGAAAATATTCATAGGGAAATTGCAAATATTCTGCAGAACAGCTTCGAAGGGTAAATCAGACCTCTTCGGCCTGTGCGAAGGGTGTCTACGTGTAAAGGAACAGCATTTTCAACACCTCCGGTTATCTGTGAGTTGTAACTACTTCATTCGAACGTTATCGACCAACAGGCATGTTGATTCTTCGGCAAATTCGTATGCGCCTCGCAGCCGGCGGTGCGCCGGCCGCCGTGAACTGGTCAACAAAGGAATGAACCTCCGTGTATATACCGCCGTTACTGAATATGATTATTTTGAGCAAAACGTGTAGCAGTGTGTAGTCTACTAATACTAATAGCTCTAGAGCCCAGTGTGGGCCCTGCCCGCTTCATTCTATTTCTTTATCTTATAGACAGTCGGTAGGACTTCTTGGACGGGGGATCAGCCCATCTCAAGGCCACTACCTACACAGAACAATACAAACAAAGAATAAACGCAGACAGACATCATTGGATCCATGCCTCGAGTGGGATTTGAGCCCACGATTCCAGTGTTTCAGCGGGCGAAGACATTTCATGCCTTAGATAGTGAGGCCACTGTGATCGGCAGTCTTATCGGGAACAAATATTAACGTATTAATATTTGCTTTATTTACTCATAGATTGTTGTGTTGACTACCACGTTAGTACCTACATGATGCAAAGAATAAAGAAAAATATTGGAAGCCTATTGCAAAAAAAATAGTGTAACCGAAATTAGACTTTACATTTAATGGTTCACGTTTTAGATTGCAAATATAATTCAAATTTCAGAGTAGATAATGAAAAGTTCAGTCCAGTGTGACATACGACTTTACAATACTTCAGTCCTCATTCACCTTACATGTTTCGATTCAAAATAATCATCTTCAGAGGCGCACCACTACGATAAGGAAACACTGTCACATAAGATATTCTAACAACATGCACTTTAGATATGACTAATGCTCTCTATATAAATTTTGTTATCACGGTTGGTTTTGATGTTTGTCTTAGGCACTCACAATGGCGCTTCTTGAAGTGTAGATTTACTGGTTATTCTGACTGGGGTTTTCCACTGCACGCAATATTGTGTTCACTTTTCCATACAGTAGACTCCCAATATATTTAAGATTGTATTAAAATTTCCATGTGAAAAATTAGTTATTATATTAAAATATCTTGAGCCGACATTGGGTCATGTTGTTTTCCTCCTGACAGTGGGAGATGTCGTTTATTTCTCTTGATTTTATGTTCTGTAAATATATTATTATATTTTTTATTTTATTCTATCTTATATAGTTATATATAATGCTTTTAGGTTTATTA
>NW_019740657.1:1009659-1042557 GCF_002891405.2 Cryptotermes secundus
ATTTCCATGTGAAAAATTAGTTATTATATTAAAATATCTTGAGCCGACATTGGGTCATGTTGTTTTCCTCCTGACAGTGGGAGATGTCGTTTATTTCTCTTGATTTTATGTTCTGTAAATATATTATTATATTTTTTATTTTATTCTATCTTATATAGTTATATATAATGCTTTTAGGTTTATTAACGTGTCTAGTTAGGGCTTACCTTATTATTATTAGTGTAGTTCACGTGCGTGCTGTGTCGTTTGTACTGTTTTGAATGGTGCTGTCTCTCTTATTATATTCCTGTGTTTATGACGAAGAGGGTGTGTTCGAGTAATGTATAATAAGGCCAAACATGTTGTTTTGATTGTTTGTTTCTGTTCAGCTATCAGTTTGTTGTGTTTGTTGTAGTTGTATATTTGGAATTCCTCTTTTATATTCATTATTAGCTTTTTCGATGATTTCCATGACCGTTGATATTGGTCCGCATTGATGACGATTGTTTAGAACATGTTGGGCGTAAGCGGATTCATCTCTGTTTAATCTTATGCTTCTTATGTGTTCGCTATATCGTGTTGATAATTTCCTTCCTGTTTGGCCTATGTATACTTGATGGCAACTTTGGCAAGTTAATTTGTAAATACCACTTTGCTCGTATGGGTTTGTGTTGTGTTTTTCTTGTAGTGCTCTGCCCATTGTGTGGGTTGTTTTAAATGCTATCTTAATATTGTGTTTTAAATGGTTTTGTAATTTTCCGTATGTAGTTTCCTGTGTATGTGTATTATCTACTCTGTAATTAATAGTGTGACGGACCAAAATGAGACAAGTTAAAAAATTCAAATTTGTTTCCATGTAAGGCAGTTACATGAGGCAACACTGGTGAAAAACTGCGCTCGGTCTACATCATGTCGAAAGCTGCAAAGCAGCTCGAAAAAGAATCGTACACAGTTCGTGACGCAAGATTATTTAATACCCACGTTCGTTTCACGGGTAGGCCGGCCCGAGACACTGAAAACCTTGAAAGAAAAGTCAGCCCCATGGGATACAATTGGTCATTATTCATGCTCATCCAACGCTATGAAGTCTTGTCTTTCATTTTCATGCTGTTCTTTGTGTCTCAATGCCAGGAAAGGGCGTTCACACTGTGGAGAAGACGCGATTGTGTCTTGACGAATTCAAGTCCAAACAAGGCACAACATATCGATTTCAGGTCTCATGAAGAACAAGCGTGACTAGAGCTTTAAAAACACAGAGAACTATTCAGAAGCCTTGTCGGATTATCTGCCAAGCAACGGCAGTGAAGGCGTGACTGTGGACACTAGTGTGCGTGTGTAATAGTGAACTGTAAAGTGTAGTCACGCGCTATATCAAAGAGTCCAATAAATCCAGTCATCAAACCCGTCTATAGTGACACTCTTCTCATGTGACAATATATATAAACAACCTGCTTCAACATACTAAAACTCTGCATTCTGCCCACAGAGTGTATTTGTGTGTTCCATATGGTTCTTATAATAAACATCAACTGTTTCCCTAAACAGCATTAACCGGCTGTCTTTGTAGCGGAAACGTAATGTGTTTCCTGTGAGGTACGGACTGAAGTTTAGTATATTATTTAGAAGAAATTAAGGATTTAAAGGCTTAAGCAAAAAGTAAATATACATTCTGCTATCATAGGTAAATGCAGGCCCATCCCATCCCATCTTCACTGATTTATCGCTCTAATGATGTTTCTCAGAAAGTAAGACTTATGAGTCCGTGGCCGCAGTGCCGAGTGGACCCAGCTGGACTCCATCCCCCACTAGCGAATTAAAAAAAAGACTTACGAAGTTATTCGAAATGTAATTTTTCTTCCAGTCTCTTGATACTTCCTGTTTACGTCCAAACATTTTTTTTCAGTACCCGGTTCTCAAACACAATCACTTTCTGTTCTTCCCGTAGACCTACTGTCATATCCATATAAAACAGCAGGTTAATACATACTTTCGCATGTTGTAATCTTCAAGTTTCTAGACCGGGGAGAGAAAGATCAAAGCGAAATGAATTGTAGCAAGCATTCAGCATACATATACTTTTATTTAGTACGAGGGAAAGCCAGTGAACAGTAAAACAGCTCCATGATTTATGCTAACCGTCTTACAGTGCATACACTTTTTCACCTTACTCTTCTCTTTTGCACTACATGTTTCAGCACTAGTGTGCCATCTTCATGTGCGTTATACTACTGGATATGTGTGTAGTAGTATAACGCACGCAGTCACAGGAGCAAGACACAACAAAGAGCACAATACACACACGGATGTAGGAAGAGTGCTCCTACAGACGAGGATTGGCGTGATTTGCGTGTTGAGATACGACGTAAGGATGACGAATTCTGAAAAGTTTTAATATTTAAAATCTATTATTATATATGACGAATATATATTTTAGTCATTTTAATATGAAGACATCAGGGCATGCAATGCGGTAGTTAGACGTGCATAGAGAAAACGCACCTGAAGATGGCACACTAGTGCTGAAACATGTAATGCAAAAGAGAAGAGTAAGGTGAAAAAGTGTATGCACTGAAGACGGTTAGCGTAAATCTTGGACATGAGTCAGTGCAACAGGGCGTTAAAATATAACAGTAAAACAGCTCTTTTGCTCTTCTCAAACAATGATGGACATTTTGTCTGAAACAGTAAAAAAGAATACTCGAAATCTTAAGGCTAGAAGACACACACACAAAAAAAAGATTTGTGTAAGGCGTCTGTTATTTCATAAACAAAATTCCTAAATTTATTAAAAAATAAACACAAGTAAATGTACAAAATATTAATACGAGTAGTATACTCTAAGATTTAAGAAATATGTTCAAAAATCCCGGTGCGACCGCTATGATAGATTAAGATGTTTATAAGACTGTGCTGCAGACGGTCGGATATGCATTTCCTAGGCTTTCTTTGTATATACATTTATTTTTTTAAAGAAGAGTCTAGGTAGCAGACGCGCATGCGCATGTTAAGATGCTGGTTTCAATAGTCAAAATGGCGACCGAGCTTGAGGTGTGTGCTACCGAAGAACAGAGTTCTGTTGTGCGTTTTTTGTGGCCCAAAGAACTCAATGCAAAGGATATTTACAAAGAAATGTTTCCTGTTTACGGTGGGAAGTGTTTGTCGCGTAAAACGGTTCATAGGAAGGTCAAGAAACGTGCCAAAGTTTCGCTGATGCAAAGGTTGAAACGGAGGTGCGGAAGTGGCTGAGACAACAGCCAAGAGACTTCTATGCTGCGGGTTTCGGCACACTGGTAAAGCAATGGAACAGGTGTATCAGTGTTAGTGGAGGGTATATCGAGAAATAAATGTTTCTTCCAGGTTCGAATATCACAAGTTTTACGTTTTGTATCTACTGGTTACCTGTTTACTGACTCTCCCTCATACATGCGTTCGTAGGCCTGCAGTTGAAATTTCAGTGCGTACAAATACATTTATGGGAGCTAGGACAGCTCAGTCATCATAGTGAATAGACCAAGGTGGAGAAACTTTATAGATGACGGGCCGGATTAGGGGTTGCAAGTGTTTTGTTGGACCACATAAAGGTCGAGTCATTTCTAATAAGCGGAACACACGTTTACTGTTACAAAAAAATCATTTGAAATAAACTTCTTACGTTTCTGTGTAAGAAGAACACGTTAAATCGCTTGACAAAAATAAAGTTGATATAAATTCAAAATAATGTTAGGCAAATTTTCGCAAAAGCCGATCAAGGTGACCACGCGGTCTAAGACATGAACTGTCTTCGCCCGCTCAAACACTAGGATCGTGCGTTCGAATCCCACTCGAGGCATGCATGTTTGTGTGCGTTTGTTCTGTTCGTGTTGTTCCGTGTGTAGGTAGCTTCCTTACAACGGGCTGATACCCCGTCCAAGGACTCCTACCATGTATAGGATTAGGAAAGTGAAAAAGAGGCCAGGGCCCAACAAACGGCTATAGAACCATATTAATAAAAAAAATCACAAAAGCTCCCGTGGGACCGGATCCGGTCCGCGGACCGTAGTTTTCTCACTCCTAGACTATAATGCTGAATGACCGAAGAATCGGTGTTCAGTTCCCAGCGTAGGCATAGATTTTTCCCCACAGCGTCCAGCCGCCTTTGGGGACCATCTGTGTTTCTATCCAACGGGTACAGGAGACTGGGGAACTGAAGCTGATCATTTACCTGCTTAAAAGCGTGGAACTATACCTTCAATCCTCATACGGTTTGATAGCCTGCAGCACTGCCTTTAATTCAGACCTAATTAAGTAAACATCTTTGTTTCATTCATAATTTCTCCAGTCCTGCTTCCGAAGTTGGAGCCAGAAAGGACGGACATGCTTTTGGAGTTGTGTAAGTCACAGGTTGCGGTTTGGCCCACCACCTAAATTTAATGCAAAGAACATCGTCCAATTCATTTAACTTTGTGGATTCAGAAAACAAGCCTGGATTCTGAAGCTCAACTCAAAACTTGAACGAGCTATTTCCGGTAAAAGAGGTAAAGTTGTCCCTGTGCTTAACTAAGTAGGCACTATGCCATGAAGGCGTATGGGGGGAGTTGACGTATAGAGCCACATTTGCTTGACCTCGACACTAGCTCGAGGTGAGCGGACAGCTTCACGCCCCGGCCGGTTTACTCCCGGAATCCATTGGATAGGAGGCTGGGTGGACTCCAGAGCCGGTCTGTGGATGACGTGGAAAAAATTCTTGACCCTACCGGGATTCGAACTCTGGATCCTGCTATTTCTGGTAGATGATGAAAACAACACAATCATTATGCAAAGTACACATTTACAACAGAAATCTACTGTCTGTCAACAGACGAAAACAAAATACACGAATATTTCAGACGTAACACATCTCTACCATGACGCTTCCCTCAGATGACAATATCTCTCTCAGACTAAAGAGAGAACCCTGACCTCTGACATTAGACGTGTGTGATGGGACTCCACCTGCAGGTGGTAGAGAGCCTTTGCAGCTCAACTGTAAAAATGGCTGATGCTTATACCGCACCAAATGTCTGATGTATCTCATTCGTGCGGAACACAAGTTAAACCTACTTAGTGGGTATAAAACATATATACATACTTCAGTCCTTGGGGAAGACTGAAATATCATATCCATCAGTTATGAAAACTTATTCTTATCGTAGTGTAAGCAACAACTGTAATATGTATTCTAATACGCTTCGTTGTTGTGTGTTCGTGTGTGCGGGCACGTAGCACTGATGCGAGGGATCAGATGTGCATACAAAATTTTGGTCGAAAATCCCAAAAGGACGATACAACTGGAGTAGATGTCAGGATAATATTAGGTTGAATCTTTAGGAAGCAGGATGTGGGTTAGTGTGTAGGTCGGCGACAGCGCTTTATTTCGTGTAGTCCCAAGCCGTGTGTATTAGGTGTCAATAAATCAAATCATCCAATCCAGAACCCGTCTGTAAGTCACGCAGAACCCCTAGACTTGACGGTATGATTATCAATAAGATCAACATTACAACTTTTCAATATATTACATTTCCTAGTTATAACGTGTGCATTACACCCGGCAAACGCTGAAGAGATCAGCTAGTAGACTGTTTGCGCGTATAATTCGTGGGAGATGGTGTTAAACGTCGGCCTCGACGCAACACTCGATAACACGTGGATGTGTAAAGAAATACATGAGAAATTAGGGGAAAACAGGAAGAAAGCTTATATATAACAAGTGATGAGACTTTCCGTTCAATTCTCAGGGGGTGTTTATTATTTTTATTATTATTGGTAGTGGGGTGAGACTGAGTCCACTTGGTACTGCGGCCACTACTGGTCTATTGTACCAGCCCCACATGATAGATGATGGTGATTGTGGAGCTATTGGTGGAATGAAGATTGGCAGGGGAAACCGAAGTACTCGAAGAAAACCTGCCCGTGCCACTTCGTCCACCACAAATCGCACATGACCTGACCTGGGGTCGAACACGGGCCGCCGTGGTGGGAAGCCAGCTATGGCACGGCCTATACTAGATATTGGTAAATAACAAGATGAGAATGCAATGAACGTGAAAGGATCCAAATATCTCACATTGTTTTATGCAGACGATCAAGTTATCATGAGTAACTCTGATAAGAAAATACAGAGACTCCCATACCGCCTTAGAATTAAGCTCATTACATGGAATGGATATTCCATCCAAAATAAAATAAGTTACAATGAAAGGCAATGAACTGCTATAGCTTAAATTGTGATAAACGGTTAGATAGGGAGCACGCGGTACAGTAGTTGGCTGGGGCGCTATGCTACAAACCGGAAGATCGCGGGTTCGAGTCCCGATGAGGTGGATTTATTCAATTTATATAATCCTTCCAGCCGCACTATGGCCCTGGGGTCGACTCAGCCTCTAACAGAAAAGATTACCAGGAATTATCCTGGGGGGTAAAGGGCGGCAGGTACGTAACGGTGACAACCTCACCGCCATCTGTGAGCCAACTGTCTAGAAAATGTGGGAATCTCACAACCTTATGGGCTTCCATGGCCTGTTACAGGTATAACTTTACTTTTATGTTACTAGCGGCTGGCTATGGGCTGGACGACTGAGGGGTCAGATTTCGAGTCCCGATAGGGACAAGAAGGTTGTCAGCCTTACGCGCCGGCCGCGTTTTACCCCAAGAAAAATTGCTATTACTCATTTTTGTTAGAGGCTGAGTCGACCCCAGGGGCCATAGTGCGGTTGGAAGGATTGGGTCAATTGAAAAATCCAATGACCTCATCGGAATCGTACCCGCGACCTTCCGACTTGTAGCATAGTGTCTCAATCAACTAGGCAGTGCCCCTGGAAAGTTAGAAGAAACATTGGTAGAAATATGTCAAAGTCTGCTCTGCTGTTTGGAACTGAAATGCATATGCTGATAAGGACAAAAAGAGATTCGAGGCATAGCTGATTAAATTCCTCAGGCCAAGTGCCGCATGTATGTCAAGAGAGCGCGCGCAGTCAGAAGGTAGCCCGATGTAGCTAACACAACAGAGGATATTGAGAAATATAGACAGCAATAGGGATCCCACGTGGCAAGGCTGCAGAACAATAGGCTGTGTAAGAGTGCACTACAATACAGACCTCGGGGGAAGACTAAATGTTGGGAGATCCTATAGAAGGTGGCCGGATTAGCAGTGAGGCTGCAACAGGCTCTAATGGCCTGAACCTTGACGGGTAAGAATAGGAGAAGGAGAAGATACAAGGAGACACAGATCGACGAAGCAATTACAATTTTGTATATTCTAATTTGTATGTTTTTAGACTGAAGACAAAAGCTTCTAGACTGAATGGTGCATACCTGGCCTTGGTGTAAAATCTGAAAGGAAGATCTAGGCATAGATTGGATCACAATATTAGGTTAGATGTTAGAGAAATGGGATAGGGCGGTGTTCACTGGATTCATCTGGCTCAGACCAAGGACTTGTGAACCCAATCATGAACATGGGGGTTCCAAAACGCGGGCCTTTCTAAGGGAATTTTTTGATCAGCTGAGAAACTATTAGCTTCTCAAGAATAACTCTGATACATAGAACTGGCTATAATTCATCTGTCAGGTAAGCGTATGCAGAAATCGCAGTGACAAATAATTTACCTCTTTACTTAATGCGAACAACTTTGCAGCAAGATAATTAATATACATAGGCTGTGTCACTAGCAAAGTCTGAATTTTAAGCAGGCCTACATAACTGCTCGCTAGGTGCTTCAGTGAGCTGATACAGATTTGTATTACTCGTATAGAACTGAACGGCAAGCACCACTAATGCGTGCTAAACAGCAGAATAGACACTTGGGAAAAGAGATCAGAAAGTAACATCACGAAATACGACATGTTAACTAATACACGGCAGACCTTGGCTGCACAATGTAGATAGACACGCAACAAGTTGCAAACATATACACATCCAGAGCCAAGTTCTGCGCACTTGAAACGTCCTTGGAGCATCTCCTGCGACTTGCGTGAACAAAATCCGCCTATAAAACCGCGGTTAATGTGATGGCAGAAGTTACTTTCCGTCTTTGAAGGGTACCAATTCATGCGGAGTGTCCCAGGAGGAAAGGTCAATATTCTGGGAGGTCATTCTTAGCAAAAGTGTACGTGTCCTATTCCGAATGATTTCCGAGATAAAGCTGTTTCATTGTACACTGTACAGACGAGTAACACGCCATGTCCTCACACGAGATGCAAAGTGCATTGATGTTGACGGTGGAATTTTCGGAAATGTATTACACTAGGTAAACTGTACCAACTTTGGCACTTGAACAATAAATACCAACATTAGAAACGTTACGTAATATCTCAACAGAGCCGGGATAGCGACCGGCTGCGGGCCGGAAGACCAAGGGGTCGGAGTTCGAGTCCAGGTGGTGGCAAGAATTTTCACTTCTCCATGTCGTCCAGACCGGCTCTGGGGCCAACCCTGCCTCCTATCCAATGGGTACCGGGGGCTCTTTCTTTGGGTGTAAACCGGCCGGGGCGTGAATCTGCCCACTCACCTCCAACTAGTGACGAGGTTCCCCATATATCTTCATGACGTAATAGTTAATTAGTTAAGCACATGGATAACTTTTTTACGTAATGTCTCTTTCTTATCAACAGTTTTGGTACTGTACAGTGAAATAGCTGTATATCGGAAACCGGAATAGGCCACACGTGCATATACATATTTTTTTCTTAGAATGACAGATACTGTGACCTCCCAGAATATTTACCTTTCCTCCCGCGACACTCTGTATACTTTTTAGGGAAAAGCGTTTACAGTTTCCTGAAGGAAACAAAGTACTATCTCCCGCCACCACGGCGAGAGTATCAGTAGTGTTCCCCCACAGGAATACTGCCAGTTCTGCGCTACAGCTTATGAGAGTAATTACACTGCATCTACGTGGATTACTGCAGCGCAAGCGCGGCAACTATTCGAACAGGTACGTCATTTATGGAAACAAAAACAGTTTCATACCTCCCGTATGCAGATTACGCTCAGTACAAGCTGGCGCCAGTGTGACGTACCGATGCTTTGAACTAATCACCGAGTCGTAGCCTTCATCATTTATTATGCCATTAAATACGTCCCCAGTCTATTAACTTGGAGGGATTATGCAGAGACAAAACTAGCTTAATGACATTTACTCCTGTTAACGTCAATCTGCCTACTAAGCGACTCCACGTTAACCGATCTGTTGTAAATCCCAGCATATGAACAACTAACTTCATGGAGCTGATTCGTTCTTGAGAATCCGCCAATTGTGCAACTACTCAAGAACATTCCAACATCTTATGGAACCCGAAGGTTCGTTACTGTGCCCACACACTAGTTCTTATCTTAAGCCAGATCGATCCAGTCCATACTACCCCAATACTATCTAAAATCCATTTTAATATTTTCCACCCACATACGTATTGGTCTTCCCAGTAGTCTCTTTCCTTCTGGTTTTCCCACCAATATCCTACATGCATCCCTTCTCTCCCTCATTCGTGCTTCATGCTCTGCTCACCTCAAACTCCTTGACTGGATCATTGTAATTATACTTGGCGAAGAGTACAAGTCACATGAATAACTATTTAAACATCGAAACACGCTCGAAACTGCACAACTGCTTGTAAATGACTAAACTGGACTATGTCACTAAAACATTGCCTAAAATTTAAAATTTCGAGGTTATTTCTTAAATGTGAAATATAAAACTCCAGACAGGACTCCCACTCAAAGGGTTGGCGTAGTAGTAACGCTGTAATCATACTTAGGAGGTGATCGGTTTGAATCTCGGCTGGGACACTGGGTTTCATGTCTCCGATTTTTCGTAATCTTGCCCGATCCTTCCAGGCATATTCTGGGATAACACCTCAAGTACACCACTCCCAAATCCTTTACAGTTCATCATTCACGTATCATCCCGCCATTCAACGTTATATTCTAGTTAGTGACAGCGTCGTTAAATAACCAACAGAAAGACACACAGGTCTTCTGCTCTCATAAATACTGTCGGAATGAGGACCTGCGTGGCCTTTACATTTCCGTTGCCTTCAGCAGCTTTGTTGCTTACAAGGGAGAGTCAATAAACAGGTCACGAATGGAAATAAAACAGCTGTAACGGACAACAGATTTTCCATATAGGTAGCAGCACAATCCAGTTTCATGACAGTATAGTTAGCAGGGCCTAGGCCTGTTTTGTGTATACATTTATTTAAAAATTTGGGTAGCAGACGCGCATGTTGAGAGGCTGGTTTCAGTAGTCAAAATGGCGACCGTGCTTGAGGTGTGTGATACCGAAGAGCAGCGTTCTGTTGTGCGTATTTTTTTTTTGTGGGCAAAAGGACTCAGTGCAAAGATATTTACAAAGAAATGTTTCCTGTTTACGGTGGGAAGTGTTTTGCCGCTTAAAGAGGTTCCACCTTCATGACAAACGATTCGCTGATGACGAAGAGGTTGAAACGGAGGTGCGGAAGTGGCTGAGACAAGAGTTAAAATACTTCTATGCAGCGGGTTTCGAAGCACTGGTAAAGCGATGGGACATGTGTATAAATTTTGGTCGAGAAATAATTTTTTTTTTCAGTTTCGAATATCATATGTTTTACGGCTTTTATCCATTTATGACTTACGTACTGACTGCCCCTCGTAATATCAACAAGTGAGTTGAGGTGAAGCAGACCTGCAAGACACGCAGACCTGTGGAATGCGTGCACTGCTTGCCACTTGCTATTTTCTAGCAGTTCAAATATCGTGTAATATGTCGTAATCGTTATGATTGAAATAAAGCATTAAACTGCTGGCCGGAACTGGTTACAGCGACTAAAACTATCCAATCATTTTATCTAATGTTTTTACCTTCTTCGGTTTCTACCCCTCCTGATGAAGCAGTTCCGTTCAAATATTTGGGAACGACAGTAACAGTTGATTCAGGAGGAAATTAAGAGGAGACTGAACTCGGGTAATGCTTGCTACCATTCAGTCCAGAACTTTCTGTCTTCTCGTCTGCTGTCTAGAAACATAAAAATTTGAATACACAAAACTATAATTTTCCTTGTGGTTCTGTATGGGTGTCAAACTTGGTCTCTGACATTAAGGGAGGCACGCAGACTGAGGGTGTTTCAGAACAGGGTGTTGAGGAGAATATTTTGGACCGAAGAGAGATAAAGTGGTGAGAGTTTGGAGAAAACTGCATAACGAGAAGCTTCATAACTTATACTCTTCTCCAAGTATAATTAGGATGATGAAGTCAATGAAGATGAGATGGACAGGTCATGTAACACGAATGGGGGAGAAGAGGAATTCATATAGGACATGGGTTGGAAAGCAAGAAGGAAAGAGTTCACTAGGATGACCTAGACGTGGGTAGGAGGATAATGTTAAAATCGATCTTAGAGAGATAGGATGGGGTGGCATGGACTGCACTGAGTTGACTCAGGATATGGAGCAGTGGAGGGTTCTTGTGAACACGGTAATGAAATCTTCTGGTTCCATCAAATGTTGGGAAATTCTTGAGTTGCTGAGCAACTGGCGGCTTCTCAAAAGTGACTGGGCTCCATGGAGTTAGTTAATGAGATGGAGGAGCTTCAGCTTCGGTTTCCAGGCAATCGTTCCAAATGTTCCAGCCATTTCTTTCGATACTTTTTTTTTGTTATTATACTAATATCAGTACCTGTTTGTTAACGTCCAACATTCAGATCCATGTAAAGAGCATAGGTATACTCGTAACTGTGGAATTTCAATACACTTAGTATTTGGCATTTTCCTAGCAGCGCGCGTTTTGGTTGAGAAACTGTTGATATCTGTTTTAGATTCATCAGCACAGCGTTCTCTGACACATCCCGCACTCTTCGCTTAGTCTGTAACGGGGATAACTTAGATTAAAATTAACGTCATAACCTTGCACTTAATCTGCAAGGAGAAAGAGGAATGTACTTACTTACTTACTTATGGAGCTGAGCCCTTCTTGAGGAGCCAATTCTGCAGCTGCTCAAATATTTACCAACATTTTATGGAACCCGAAAGTTCATTACCATGTTCACAAGGGCCTTCCACTGGTCTATATCCTGAGCCAGATCAATCCAATCCATCCCATCCCATCCTATCTCTCTCTAAGATCAATATTAATATTGTCCACCTACCTACGCCTTGGTTTTCCTGGTGGTCTCTTTCCTTCTGGCTTTCCCACCAATATCCTATATGCATTCCTCTTCGCCCCAATTCGTGCTACATGCCCCGCCCACCTCATTCTTCCTCGACTTGAAGGAGGCATGTAAGGTAAGTAAATCTGCACGTCGTCCCTCCGTCAGTGACTTAGAGAATGTTATCCGGCCCTTAAACTGGAGCCACATGTTTCGGTCGTTCATTAATACCCCATGCAGCTACACCAGAAAACACACCATAAACAGCAACAAATGAAAAAAATCCGATCACACGAAAATCACTACGCATAAAAAAACCAACCACGATATAACGATACCAACAGTTCACCACGAGGGAGCGTCAGTAAGTATGTCACAGTTCTTGAATTCTCTCCTGGGTTGCTCGGGCTGTCATGCTGAAGCAACCCCTCTTGTCAGTTGGCCTGGACGTTTTCTGCCAATTGCATCCCGAAGTTTCAACAGAACTTCACAGTACGATGCAGCATTCATATTTTCACCGCGCTTCTGAAAATGGGCTAACAGTACTCTCTGAGAATCCCAAAACGCGGTAAGCATAACCTCCCCAGCTGATGGCGTAACTTTAAACTTCAAGCTTTTTGGTTGAAGGTGAACTGGGACGTTTCTATTACACTGAAGCAAGATTTGATTCGGGTTGGTAGTGATGGACCCATGGTTCGTCCCCAGTAGCAGTCCTGTTAAGCATATCTTCTCCTTCATCTGCATACCGTAAGAGATGTTGCAAGGACATCCATTCGGTTCATTTTTCTCGATTCTTCAGTTCTCTGGGCACCCACCGTGCGCACATTTTCGAAATTTCAATCGATCGTGCAACCAAGTGCAGTTGTTGTACTGTCTATCGTTATCCTCCTGTGAGCTCGAATCAGTAATTCCACTCGCTGCACAGTTGCTTTTGTCGCAATCTCAACAGGGCGATCTTTTCGGTTATCATCTGTGACTTTCGAACGTCCTTGAGAGAATTTATCGACCAAGTTTTGAACCGCTTGATGCGACAAGCACCTCCCACCATAAACAGGAAACATTTCTTTATGAAAAAAACTTTTGTCAGTAAAAGAGGAACAACAAAATTCTACTCTTCGGTAGTACACTCAAGCACGGTCGCCATTTTGACTACTGAACATGGGCATGCATGTCGGCTACCTAGACTGTCCTGAAGCTGGACTGTGCTGATATCTGGTGAAACACATGGAAAACTTATTACGTCAATTACTTCCATATGTGACGTATTTACTGACTCCCTCGTATATATACATAAACAGAAAATTTATGAAACCCAACTGTGCAAACAGTAGCGCAAACAATACTGGTTCACAGCGATATATTGTCACGAAAATACTCAACACAGTACACCAAACATCCCCCGCAACGCCATGAAACACACATGAGCAGGATTTTCCAGAAGAAAATAGGACGATATACAAGTACCTACAAACATTAGTACCAATCTACTAACTACGTAAACACAATTATTACCCAAATTCCACAACCACTTAGATGTTACAACACCANATACATTTTTATTATACTTTTCATATATTCACCCCAAACACGAAAAACTATTGACTTGAAAAAAAGTGAAGAATGGATCCATTTTGATATTATTCAGCAGTAACATTTTTTTTTATTTGAGATAGATTCATACAATCTGTCCACTTAAGGACAATGAGCACTTTTGGCGACCGAGGTGACTATGTCATTAACAGTGTTAATAAGGCTATCCCAGTAGATGCCTTAAGATTTGTGGCACGTATACACTTAAAACTAGCTAAATCTATCAGATAGGTCTGACGGCTTGAATCTTTTTAATCTCCTAACTTCATCTTCATGGGTTAGTAGTAAGGCTGCGAGTTCGTTTGGATGTACTCGTAGTCTCCGACTGTACTTAGCACTACACTTTTTAATTTCTTCTCGCACTGTAGATACACTTAAGTCCTTATGTAACACTGTATTGGGCACATACCAGGGTGCATCAACTATTTCTCTGAGAACCTTGTTCTGAAATCGTTGTAGTATTTCCAGGTTTGAATTTGCTGGCTGTTCCCCACAGTGATATTCCATACGTCAGTAACATAATGCAGTTATTGTTTTATACATATATACTGTAGTGTCCCGTAGTACAGTTGGCTGAGATCTTCCAAGCCGGAGATCGAAGTCCGATGAAGCCAAGGTAAATTTTATTTGTGGAGCTGAGGTCCACGCCGTTTAAGAGTGAAAGCTCAAGACTACAGAGCAGTTAACTATATGAGGATTTATTAAAAGAAAAAAACAAGATGAAATTCATACAGCCATTGGTGATTATATGAAGGCAAGACCAGATCCCTGCGAGCTGAAATTTCTAAGTCCACTTCGCTGAGCTGAATCGCATAGAGACGGCCCGCACGAAGTCTTCGAAAGTATCACCCCTCTCCTGTGATTACGGAGAGTTTATAAGCAAATTTACATCTGGTAACTGACGTCATATCTTCCTCTTAGGCACTGAGTCTTGCCTTGTACATTGTCTTCGTATGGAAAATTACAGGACATAGGTTAGGAGGACCAAGTCCACACTTGTTTACTTCACACATATATTTTTCTAAAATAATCAGGCGGATATTGGGCAATGCACAGGCCCCAGTGTGTCTGGGGCTGGCAACATGTGGTTCGCCGTTCGTTTGATGCTACAATACCAGATGATGCAATAATCTTATGTACTTGATTCAGTTGTTTTATTACACACTAATCAAACCCACGTGTGTTGTATTATGCTACAAAAGCCTAGAAATTAAACTGAGCTCTGAACCACTGTCAGGCATCGCGTCCTACAGAGGAGCCTTGAAATATGGCCTTACCAACCCACATGCCAACAGGGTAAAAGTTATGGAGGAGTGGAAGTGAACATGAGTGGTCAGTCATTCTTTGGCCGCTTTAACCCAAGAAGAAATCCCGGGTAACAATTTATGAGGGGGATGGGTGAGCCCCAGAGCCGGTGTGGACGCTGGGGGAAGAGAAAAGTTTCGCTTCCATGCTTATAATCGAAACTCGGTCCTCCAGCCTGTATCCAGTTACCCTAATTAGATAATTATAAACTGTGAATCCGAAACAGCAGATAAATCGACATTTGCGGTGTTAAGATGTTGCCCAGAAGGATTCGGGAAATAAAAGAAAATCCAAGAGAAACAGAACTCAGGACTCGATGAAGTCTTTATAAAGTTTATAAACAGGGCTAGTGACACATCGTGGTGGCGAAGAACTGTCAGCTTTCATGGTACCTTTAGATTCATTGCCATGTTTTCAGATGACAGCCACTGTACCCTATCCTGTGCCAGATAAGTCCAGTCCACCACATCCCCACACTCTTACTTCTTTATAATTCATTTAACACTTCTCTCCTATATAAACAAAAAAAAAAACTCCGTGGCCTGTAGTCCGCAAGCGAAGTATACCGACCGAGCGACCGCCGCTTGTCGGCGAAGTTAGTGCCAACTTTTGCGGATAGAGGGGGTCACGTGGTCAACGCAACCGATCCCCACGGCCGTTAATCTCGGGTTTGTAGACCGGAGCCGCTATTTTCTTGAGACAGCTTCTTGGTTATCCTCACGAGACTGAGTGACCCCGTTCCAGACCCACTACTTCTCAGAAACTCTGGTAGCGCCGCGAATCGAACCCGGGACCTCTGAATCTGTAGGCAGGAACTCTGACCACTAGACAACAGAGCCGGTCCTTCTCTCTTATATCTCTTCAGGTTTCCGGACTACCAGTAAGTTCTGTAAACAATTATGATAATTTGTTATTTATGGAGTTCATTCAACGACGCTGTCAGTATCAAGACTGTATAGTATCGAATGACTGAATGATTAATTAATGTGGAGAAGTTAGTGGAATGAGAATTTGGAGGGCAAACCAAAGTACTCAGAGGAAACCCGTCGCAGTGCCACTTTGTCCACCACAAATCCTATGTGATCTGACCTGGGATCGGATCCGAGCCATCGCAGCAGCAGCAACTGATATATTCTAATTATTTAAAACATCTTTGAGGTTATGTCATACCTTGAGTAGGCAACCTTACAGGAAAAAGAGTCCTGTGGTGTTCATTGTGATCTCCTGTATGGAGGTTCTAATCCTGCCTTCTCAGGGATGCTTCAGACACAGCCTGTGTATGCCAAGCAGTGGAAACAGATCTCTATTTACATTACTGTAACTTTTACGCCTTGTCAGGTTTGTGGGCCGTGTTGAATACCGCATGCCTGTGCTGCAAAGGACGATTGGAGAACCAGGAGAGCTCCCACTGGGATGCAATGCTCAAGTACAACGTGACAGGGACCCTGAGGACTGCTAGAACATTCATGCCTCTCCTCAAGAACAAGAGCGGTAAGTCTATATATTATGTAGGCCAAGATAAGAACATCCCACCTAATTCAGACCCAGACATCAGGATTTATTCAATATGACTGAACTTGAGTTTAGGGTGGGGGAGGGGGGCATTGATCCTGTGCCCCCTTTTCTGACATACGTCATCAACAACTATATATTCTAGCTGTTAACATTCCATATAGCTTTACTTAAACTATTTCTTATTTCACAGCACTGTATCAAACAAAGGGTGTATATAATAAGCAAGTTATTAACTAAGAGAAGGACCAACACAAGTAAATTAAATGATCTTACGAAGAATACGAGACCAAGCAAGAAACCAACAATGAACAGATAGTAATCAGAGTAACAATGTGTAGGGTCCCCATAACCACTGAATATATACCGTATTGGGAAGTGTTTAAAATAAAAGTTACACATCTTAATTAGATCTGCAGTGAGTTTTCTAGACATCCCCCCTCCCCCATGAGGTGAATTCTTGTATCATGAGCCAGCCTGACTTCACATGAAGAACATCAAATTTGCCTGCAGAAAATCTGTGTCATGCAATGATTCATTGTATGATTAGGCATTTCTCGGAAAACTGACAAAACGCTGATTTGCACTTTGTGTATATTGGACAAATACAAAACAAAATTAAATTTAACCGACAACTTTTAGTGTCACTTGCAAATGCCAACTTTAATCTAGATCCCTTCAGTAATTTTGGAGATGAAATGGGTAGCTGGAAACATGTCATCCCTCCACTGTTTCATGTTATGCACTCTGCACAATGAATGTACAAAAACTAAAGACAGTTATATCTACTTCAAACTTCAACCATACAAGTATACACACATTATTTACATCATTTGTAAACCCTGAATTAGAATTTTGCGTTGTATTCATGATAAGTACTTGTTTTATGCATTATCTGCATCACTGTTATCAAAGACAATAATAATAATATAAGTACACTTTAGTGAGACCTAACTTTAAATCTTCATCATCTCTGACTTAACAATGAATTTACCAGTAAGTAATTGTTATATTCTGAACGTCAGATACAAGGAATTAAATATGTAAATGAAAGACATATTTTTAAACACGGGTGTATGAATTTTTTTTTTGAAAGGGTGACTAAATCCTGCTTCCCATTTCAGTGCTTTTGCTGATAGGCAGCTGTTTATATACTTCACATGATAAATGAAGCGTTCACCTGATTGCCCAGAAAGTGTTCACTGTTTACATACTACGTGCAACAGATATTAATGTTTCCTGTGTCAGATTTGAGGTTTTCACGGTGGTGACTATGAAGAAAGTCGTCTTCTGGGATGTGGCGCCGTGTAGATATTGTGTTAACCGATGCTTCGGGGGAACGTATCACCTCCATCTCCAGGGTAGAAGAAAAAAGAAAATCTATGAGCGAGGAACCAGTATGAGCATGTGCTGACAGTCAGCACCTGCTGAAGATGGAGGTGATACGTTCCTCCGAAATGTCGGTTAACACAATATCTACACAGCTCCACATCCCAGAAGACGGCTCTCTTCAGTAATGTTTCCTCTTCACAAAAATAAAAATAAAAATATATATATAAATAAATATATAAATATATATAAAAATAAAAAACTTAACTGTGCATGTATGGCAATTGAATTTGTTCTGTTCCGGGTGGATAAGTAGTATAGTCGTGTATGTGGTTAACAATCTTTAAGAGGAATTTGCTCTTTCCATTTTCATTTCAACCTTGAATGGTAACCAATTACAAGACTACTTGGTTGTTATATCCCAGTAAACTACAATTTAAAATAAACTAGTTTTATTAAACACATCACTGTCATGCAGTTCCACTTCGACACTGAATTTCAGTTATGCCTTCAGTTGGTCTTCAGTTACAACATACAACTACGTTTCAGAAACTGTGAGAATGTGACTGTTTGCAGGTCGGCTAATCAACATGGGGGCAAGCAGTCACTCCAACAGTCCAGGTAGTGGACTGGTTGCCTATACAGCAGCACGGTTTGCAGTTGAAGGAGCAAGTATGGCTTTATGTCGTGAGTTGGCACCACATGGCATTCATGTCATTATCCTGCAGCCAAATGGTGTGGCATCAGACAAAGTATTTGCACCACCACGAATTAAGTAAGTAATGCATGTGTTATACTAACAAGTACAAGGGTTGGAACTTTAATAGTGGCAACTATTTATTTACAACTGATACAAAATAGATGCATGTTTCGAAGTTTTACTGTCCTTCAGTGTAGTCACCAGAATTGTGTACAACCCACTGCCAGCGATGTGGAAGTTGTAGGATACCTTTAGTAGCGCCTGTTGTGTTGATAGTTCGAATGGAGCGGTCTACTGCCTGAAGAATCTCTGGAACAGTTCTGACGCGAATGCCACGAAGTGGTTCCTTCATCTTAGGAATCAAGTCGAAGTCACGAGGGCTTAAGTCCGGGTAATATGGTGGATGGTACAGCACTTCCCAGCCCCATCGACTGAACAAATCAGCCACAGCTTGCGCTGCATGGGCCAAACATTGTCCTGCAAAATGATGGGTGGGTTCTGCAGAAAGTGTCACCGCTTCTTTCTCAAAGCTGGTCGCAGGTTGTGTTCCAAAAATGAACAGTAATACTGCACATTGACGGTCTGCTGTCGGGGAACGGTATGCATTAGGATAACACCATCACAGTCGTACACAAGAATCACCATAACTTTCACATTGCTGGGGTTCTGACGAACTTTTGGTTTTCGTGGTGACCCATAATGACACCATTTGTTTGATTGGTGTTTCATTTGTGGCTCGTATGATTTTGTCCATGTCTCATCCAGCGTAAGAAAGCCTCTCCTTCGCGCTCATAGCGCTCCAAGTGGTTACGAGCAGCTTGTATTGTAGCCATTTCTGTATTTCCGTCAAATCATGCAGAACCCATCGTGATGCAATTTTTCACATGCCCAGGCGTTCCTTCAGAATGTGAAGCACAGTCATATGTGCTAATCCTGTCTCTTGGGCCAGCTGACGAATCGTATGGCGTCAATCACTCTCCAGTAATGCGGAAAGTACATACACTTCTTCACTGATACTAGGACGACCTGGCCGACGCATGTCTGCCACATTTTGGCGTCCCTCATTGAAAGCATTTACCCACCTTGCCACTGTTCTGTAAGGCAATGCAGATTCCCCGCAAGCTCTTGAAGACCTTGACGACACTGTCGTGCTGTACGGCCTCTGGCACATCGAATCTTTATCCAACTCCGTTGTTCCTGTTTCGAAAACATCGTGACAACACTACATTAGACCGCCAGCTAACATGAGGCTCTGTTCTTCTCGTCACTGCTCATGCGTGTGATGTGGGAAAGGAGAGTCCATTTGCTCTGAGGTAAGGTAGGTATGTAACTAACGTGTGGTATAAGCAACATTATTTGGTTCCGTTGCATGGCGTCTCTACAGCAGTGTTGCCACTATTAAAGTTCCAATCCTCATAATTGATTAACTTCACTCACAGTTTAAAAAGAGAATAATTATCAAACCCACTCCTCAAACAGCAGACAGTGCATTAACAGATTTACAGCAAATAGAAGGGAAATCAAAGGTAGTTTAAAATAATAAAGCAGAGGATCCAAATTTGCATCTTACAATGCAAGCACAAACAATAAAGATATATAAATACAGTCTTGCATGCAAGATGTTATGAGAAAGGAAACATTAACTATGAGACCAGAACTAAAAAACACAGGTGATTCTGAAGATCCCAAACTACTGCTTCCATACAGTGAACTTTCTGAGTTATGAAGTGAACAGACATGAATTGCTGACAGCCCCCAACAGAACCAAAATTTAAAATAATCAGCAAAGCAGTAAGAATATTATTTGTGGCCACAAAAATATTTAGTCCTACAAATTACAAAGTAAATGGGCAGTCTTACATAACATCTAAAAACGTCAATGATCATTCTAGCTGCCATTTCTTCTGCATGGACAGTGTTTTGTTCCATCTCTCAGTTCTGAGTCTTTCAGCAAAAATACATTTTATTTTTCCAAAAAATATATCTTTAAAAGGTTAAAAAAAAGTAAAGCTATCCCTATAACAAGCCATGGAGGCTCATAGGGTTTTGAGGCTTTGAGGCTCCCACATTTCCTATACATTCAGCTCACAGATCATAGTGAGGTTCTCAGTCTTATGCCCAGGAAGATTCCTGATACTTCTTGTTAGAAGCTGAGTTGACACTGGGGCCATAGTGCAGCTGGAAGAATTAGGTCAATTGAAAAATCCAGTGACTTCATCGGGAATTGAACCCGTGACCTTTAAGGCTGTAGCATAGTGCCTCAACCAACTACACTACCAAGTGCCCCCAATACGATACCTTTAACGAATATAAGACAAGCACCTCACAAGATAGGTGTGCTCAAACGAAGATACATGTGAATTATGCAAGTTACAAATTCTGTCAATGTATGAGAACACATGTGCCAGGCTGAGCAGTTTACTTACTGCATACTGTCATTCAATCTATAACAGTAAATAACCACAAAACACAACCGTTTAGCTGTGTCCCAAGACTGTATTGCATACATTATATTCTCAGTAGAAACCACATGTTACTAAGTTAATATGCCTAGAAACAGTTCCTTAACATGTAAAATTAAATGTGTCACATTCATAAGGAGTGTTATTTGATGTTTAAGAATAATTATATTTTACAGTAAACTGTATCCATTTTTTTTTTAATTTGTTTCATTCTGGTCCGTCACACTATCATGTTTACAGTTAAGTCTGTTTAAGTCAAATGTGACATATAATGCTTCCACCACTTAAGCACTTAGTTACCCAACATGTTTCGATTCATAATGAATCATCATCAGAGGTATGCCTCTATGATCAGGAATCCGCTAATACGTAAAAGTTTTTAAGAGTACAAACACTTAAAACATTTATGATGCTCACTATATGTAGTTGTTGATTTTTATCGTACAGTTGTTGACGTAAAAATATTTTTTTATAATAACGTTTTTGAGTTGTATTACTTAGAAGTGGCATAGTTGCAATCACTTCCCTAATGGATAATTAAAAATGTTCCATGATTTATTTAATCCGTCTTGCAGTGCATACACTCATTTAACTCCTTCTCTCCCTCGCACTACATGTTTCGGCATAATAATGCCATCTTCAGGTGCTTACTTAACCACGTCAAACCAGTTCATTGCATGCCATGTTCACACATTAAAGTAACTAAAATATGTATCTATCATATACATTGTCAAACGTTAAAATATTAAAATTGTTCAGTATACCACATCGCTACGTCGCCCCTCACTACGTCAGTCACGCCCATTCTCCTTTGTTGGAGCACTCCTTCACTATCTTGTGTGTTGTGCTTTTGTTGTGTCGTGCTCCTGCGACTGCGTGTGCTATACTGTTGGGCTTCCTGGGTATGTGTGTGTGTCTGAACAATTTTAATATTTTAACGTTTGACAATGTATATGATAGATACATATTTTAGTTATTTTAATGTGTGAACATGGCATGCAATGAACTGGTTTGACGTGGATAAGTAAGCACCTGAAGATGGCATTATTATGCCGAAACATGTAGTGCGAGGGAGAGAAGGAGTTAAATGAGTGTATGCACTGCAAGACGGATTAAATAAATCATGGACTTAAATCAGTGCAACAGGACGCTAAAATATAACATTAAAAATGTTCCACTGTATTTTATAAAAAATTCAATTTGTTTCACCACAGCAGCCTTCCTTACGTTAAAATTATGTTTATGAGTGTGTGTATAAACTTATTTTAAGATAAGAGTTTTTATTCATGAATCAGTGTGGGTTGGTTTTATCTTCCTTAGTAGAGGAATTGTCATCTATCCCTTGGTGGCGTGTTCTTGTTATTAACGGTGTGGTTTGTATGCGTGCTGTACTGCGTGTGCTGTTTGAAGAGTGCTGTGTCATGTAGTTTAAATTTCTTGTGTCTGTGACGGAGTGGGTGTGTTCAGATATTGTATTATAAGGTCAAACATGTTTTGTTGGTTATTGGTCTCTTTTATTTGTTTTTGTTCATCTATCAGTTTATTGTGTTTGTTATAGTAATATATTTGGAATTCTTCTTTTATTTTCATTACGTTACCCTTTTTAGCTTTTTCGAGGATTTCCATAACTGTTGTTATCGGTCCGTATTGGTGGCATGTGTTTAATATGTGTTGGGCAAAAGCTGATTTGTCTTTGTTTAATCTTATATTTCTTATGTGTTCATTGTATCGTGTTGATAGTTTCCTTCCCGTTTGGCCTATGTATACCTGTTGGCAGCTTTGGCATGTTAGTTTGTATATTCCACTTTGCTCGTAAGGGTTAATGTTTTGTTTTTCATGTATTAATTACCCTATTGTATGATTAGTTTTAAAGGCTATCTTTGTGTTAGTATTCCCAAATAATTTTGTAACTTTCCATGTGTAATTTCCTGTGTATGTGTAGGTGACCAATTTTTGTTCTTTTTTGTCTTTATTGATTGGGTTACTTATTTTTGTTTAAGTTTATTGTAGATTTGTGTGATATCTTCTTTTCTATATCCATTATTTAGTGCGATGTTGATAATAGTATTTAATTCTTTGTTTTTTGCTGTTTCTTCAAGTGGTAGTGTAAGCAGCCTATGTATCCAGTTTTTATGTGCTGCTAATTTTTGTTCTTTGGGGTGACATGATTTGTTATTTATTGTTACGTCTGTTGATGTGGGTTTTCTTTATATTTCCATGTTTATTTGTCCTTTTTCATTAGTAAGATTTAAGTCTAGGTAGGTTATTTGTTTGTTTATTTCCTCATTTATTGTGAATTGTAAAGCTTTATTTTGCGCATTGAATTGTTTAAGGATGTATTGGGGTGTTATTTTTGTTTGATTATAGATTATGATTATATCGTCTACATATCTGTTATAGTAAACAATGTTTTTTCTTCTAGTACATAGTTCTACATATAGTGGGCATCATAAATGTTTTAAGTGTTTCTACTCTTAAAAACTTTTACATATTAGCGGATTCCTGATCCTAGAGGCATACCTCTGATGATGATTCATTATGAATCGAAACATGTTGGGTAACTAAGTGCTAATGTGGTGGAAGCATTATATGTCTCATTGGACTGAAACAAACTTCATTGTAAAATGTATCCTTTCACCGCATCACTATCAAGTGCAATCCCAATTGCAGTGTTCTTCATTTTCACAAAACTTGAAAACACAAGGCATTTTCCAGAAAGCAAATATGACCCAGGGATGCACAGAAAAATGTATATGAATTCTAAGGCAGATTTCTTACTCATTTAAAAATGAATAAGGATAAATTCTTGCAGATACTAGAAAAAATTACAGCAAAATAATTTCTTCCCTTGCCAATAAATCTTCAGTGTGAAGCACTCCATACACCTATGAGTATTTCCTTCCAGTATTTTTAGTGTATTATTGTTGACATATCTATGAGGGTTGCCTAATAAATAATGCAATAAATTTTTGCTCAATCACAATTTATTTTATTAAAACCTCAAATATGCCACATTGCTACATAGCTACTTAAGCCTATTTCTCAAAATAGTCTCCTTCCAAATCTATGGCCATACAGCACTGAGATGCGAGAGCCTGTACCTTCACAGGACCACTCTGCAGGTCTCTGTCACAGTCAGCCTTTTACTTTGGAAATGGTGGTGGTGAAGGAAGTCATTTCTAAGGTAAAGAGCTGGTTGCAACAGAGACCTGCACGGTGGTACCGCAAAGGCGTATAGGCTCATCTTGGTGGCAAAGGACCATATATTTTGAAGGACAGTACGTTGAGAAATAGGTTTAGGTAGCTAAGAATTCAGGTAGCAATGTGACATATTTGAAATTTTAATAAAACAAACTGTGAACTAAAAGAAATGCTGCATTGCTTTCTGGGTAGTCCTCGTACCATAAGCTTCCCAGAAGAAGTAAGTAATTTGATGCTGAATTATCCCTGAGAAGATTCCTCGTATTCTATCTATTTATCCATTTTTTTTCTACTGTTGTCATAGCCAGATTTGCAGAATTACATTTGCCTACCCATTTAAATTTTATAAAAAGTCAGAGTTACTTAATTTGTCAGAAAATGTATTTAAAATGAAACATAAAGTACACTTCACTGTGAACCACACAGAAATATTTATTTTTATCATAATTTTGTGAACTGAAATGGAGGATGAAAGTTTTCTGAAATTAAAACTGCAAGACAGAGTGCAAATTGCTGGCAGCTTACTCGGCTGTATAAATCTGACATATTTTACATGCTGTAGCTGACCAATTTGGATTGACCAAGCTTTGGAGGATCAGATTCAAATCCTGGGCAGAGATCAAGCGAAACAAGTGTCATAATTTTCCAAAGTGCCTCTTGCAGTGCACACGCGAATGGCTTCACCAGCCATTTACTTCACTACTCAACTGAAATGAACCCTGAGGAAATGAAAATACTGTAAGCCTTCAGCCGTCTTACACTAGAGTTCAGGCTTTAAGATCCAAATAGCCACATCTTCATTTTATACGATACCCACACATTCTTTCTCCGGTTGCTCAGGCCCCTGATTGCAATGCAGACAGCTGCAAGTCTTATAATAATACATACAAAAAGTGACAATGAGAAGGACCACTTTACATTGTAATTCAAGACATAACAGCTTTTCCAGAGATATTTTCTAGGTAATGTGACATAAGAGTTCAGTGGCAGAATATCCATAAACAACAACAGCAAAACATTCTGATGTTAACAGTGGTCTGGATACTCCAATATGGGACAAAGACAGGTCTACACACACCCTCAAATTAGCATCCAATAAGAAAGTGACTAGACTCACTCTAATGGATGTGATATGTTAAAACAATCAGAAAGTAGGAGCCTTCAGACACAGGAGATATTTCAGTTACACAGGCACAAAGAAACTTACACAGAGTCATCCACCAAGCTCCAATGCCTACAGGCAGGGCCATCAGAACACTCACTTGTTGCACCATCGATGTATACAGAAATGAAATGTTACAACTGTAAAAGCAGCTGTGGAATATTAAAGTGTGTGACTACAGTTCTGTACCGGCTGAGCAACTGCCACTTATCGGCAAGTTAGTGCCAACTTTAGCAGATAGAGGGTGTCGTGTGGTCAGTGCAACCAATCCCCACGGCCGTTAATTTCGGTTTTCTAAACTGGAGCCACTCTTTCCTTGAAATGGCTCCTCAGTTGACCTCACAAGGCTGTGTGGATGCCGTTCCAGACCCACTACTTCTCAGAAAATCAAGTAGCACCAGGAATCGAACCCGGACCTCTGGCTCTGTAGCCAGGAGCTCTGACCACTAGACCACAGTCGGTATAGTTTGCTTGCAGACTCAAGCCACGGAGTTTGTTTTGTTTTCATCTACAGTTCAGTAAAGTGTACTTATTCATTATGACAAGGAAAAATCTTCACCTTGTGTACCCATAATCTCCTTATGCTCCATATTAAGGTCACGTATATCACCATCGTAACCAAGTTTAAAATTTAATACTGTTTAGCAGCAGTAAAATACACACTGATAAATTAGTATTGGCTTTTAATTGATGTAATTTATGTTGTAGTGACCATGTGAGACGACTGTGTGTTTCCTAAACAGCTGAGTTGTGTACATGTTTATCCTTCATTATATGTATACAGTGGCCGTCTTGTAGTGCACTCAGTTTCACCTGTCACTTCACAAAATGTTTCGGCAACATAGTGCCATCATCAGGTGTCCCAATTACGTCAATCTATTGCATTGCCTGCCCTCACATGTCTTCACAACACCAATTAAAAAGTATTTAAAAAGTCCGTATTTGTCAACTATGATAAATTTACACTTGCTAAAACTTGTTAAGATAATTCATCTTATTTGTCTTAATTAAAACTTGCATGTGGTTCTTTCACTACGGGGTGAGTGCTGCGAGTGTTGTAATCATTACAACACTCGCAGCTAAGAAGGGAACACACATCACAAGATGCGGTTTACACAGAAAATAAGAAGAGCGACCCTGTAGTGAACGAACCACATGCAAGTTTTAATTAAGACAAATAAGATGAATTATCTTAACAAGTTTTAGCAAGTGTAAATTTATCATAGTTGACAAATACGGACTTTTTAAATGGTGTTGTGAAGACATGTGAGGGCAGGCAATGCAATAGATTGACATAATTGGGACACCTGATGATGGCACTATGTTGCCGAAACATGTTGTGAAGTGACAGGTGAAATTGAGTGCACTACAAGACGGCCACTGTATACATATAATGGATGAAAATCAGTGCAACAGGACGCTAAAATATAACATTATGTTTATCCTTATTTTCTTTGGAAACTGGATAGATGTTTCGAGTGACTGAAGATTACAATTTTAACCAGTTTGTGGGACATTCTGATGATCCTAGAGGTTTCATGCCAATATGGAGTCAATAAAATAATATATGGCAACAATAAAGAAGATGTAATTTCTTAAGAATTTAACCCTATCAGGATACTCCCAAGGGATCCCCAAATGCAGTTAATTTGCAATATGTGAATGACATTTTGGTCTGATACGACATTAAATGTAATTTGACTCATGGCAGCAATAGTAATTACTGATCTTTTCGAACATCTTTGAATGAGGTTCTGGTGTGATGACTGTGGTGGTTTACACATCAGATTTTTAATTCTTACTCGTGGATCCTCTTCTTTTATTCTTGTTGCTCCCACCTGGATAATAGGGAATCCGCAAAATGCTGCATTTCACTTCAGTTTCTTAATATAAGACAGTTGGTAAGACTACTTGGATGGGGGATCAGTCCGTCGCAAGGCCACTGCCTAACAAAAACACAGAATAAACACAGACATCCATGTCTTGTGTGGGATTCAAACCCATGCTCTGAGTGTTCAAGTGGGTGAAGACATTTCATGCCTTAGACTGCACAGCCACTGTGATTGGCTTACTCATGGATATACTGGATTAATTTTCTTGAGTGTTTGGTATATTTAGTTTTGGTTAGACAGTTTGCACCACTTATGCCTCTTTGCTGGGGCCCCTGTTTAGTATCAGGATGTGTCAGAACAGTGGCTATCTTTGGAAATAAATAAATGTAGATATTTGTTGATTGTTTGGGAATATAGCTTTTAAATTTGGTGTTTGATCCACATATGTTGATAAATGAACATCATAGTGAGTAACGACTCCAGAAAACATGTATTTGAGTGGTGACTTAAGGATTTTGTTTGACAGATGGAGAAGATTGTAGGTACAGTGTTTGAACCAAACGTTTTGTCATGTGTGTTGAAGATTAAGTTGTTTTCATTACCAGTATATACTGCAGTGTGAAGGTTAAGAGATTCTGAAATGCACACACTAAGAAGACCGAATTACTTTGCTATATTTGCATTTGTACTGTTGTGTTTAATGTAGAAATTTAATGGAAATAACAGGTTTTTGTTTTATTTAAACATTAGTATTAGTAAACTGTTCGAGAAAACATATTACCTTCTCTTATGATTGCCAGAAACACCAGATAATCCCAATTCTGACCAAAGTACTAGAATACATTTTTGTTTTATACTGAGTGAACTATTTTAAAACATACACAGTGATACCTTGTTCCAGCTTTAAGGAATGTCTAAAGATGGTTCCTGAACCCAAGTATAACATTATCTTTCTCTAGTGATGGTACTGTCAAATCAGAATATATTAACCATTTTTTTTGGCAGAATTTTTGCCTTGTAACTTGTTACCAACTATGGTAACAAATCCTATATTAACTGCTACAGTCTGACACAAATAGAACAGGCGTATAAACTGGCGTGGAGATACATTAATTAATTATTAATAGTGCCTTACATTTCTATTTCAGTGAGCCTGAAACCCCTGAAGGTCACACTGCTTTGGAGATTCAACATCCAGCAAACAGCTATCTAGACTACAACCCATCAATCTTACCACCACAAGCAATGAGGATAATTGAGGAAGCTTTGCTCTCTAAATCTCCAAAACAAAATTATCAACTTCTGCCACGGAGCAGACTTAATTCTTTGAATCATAATTTGTTAATTATGAAGAATAAAATAATGTCTGCACAAATAAAACCTTTACAGATGGCATAAATCGTATTTAAGTTAATCAGAGCGTTTCAGACTCATAGTCATCCTCTAAAAAGACAAACATGTAACAACTTACTGCAAGTTTAGTCCACCAGATGAGGAATTCCTGTGACAGATCTGATGGTCTATAACTTCCACCGCTTAGAGTCGAAACATTATTTTGTCCATTTATTACACATAATAATAATTCCACTTAATGTTATAGCTTTTATTCACAGTAATGTACAATTTACTTAACCTCCATACAAGGTTAGAACACATGTGATTTATTAGATTGTACTAACATAAAGAATCTACATGAAATAAAGCATTTTTGTAAAAAAAATAATAAACAAACTTGTTAATCTGCACCCGCAAGTATTTCGTACTCGAAATTTACCACCAAACTAATGCACAATTTTCTGTCGTTTGACACGTGCAACAGCTCCCACACTGTTTTGTAAACGCCAGTGTAGCCAATATATATCGATGCTACTTTCCACCTACTAAAACTATAAGCCCCCTTTCGGTCCTTAGTATTTAATCACCAGGCACTTTTTATTGGAGAGTACTCTGGAAGTGATGTATTACATGCAGTATTCATAATCAGCTCTTAGTATGCCAAGAAGTATATTATTGCGTCAATGTTGGCTAACCTGAGAATCATGGCCAACGTTACAGGGTAACAGATCTATTAAGATCTAAAAGTTTGTGGCGATGGTAAATTGTTACAATTAATATGTTGTTGGACATTATCCATAATCTTGTCTGTTCTTAAAAAAACGTCATGTTTCTTTTAAAAAACACGTTTCGGGGACTGGATTCTGTCCCCGTCCTCAGGCAAAACGTACTCAGTTGGGTCCAATAGACAGAGCTAGCCCCGATCTCCGGACAACTATGCCAGTTTCAGAAGGCGTTCATAATCCAAGCACAACCATCTGTGAGAGCTAAGAAATAGTGAAGCGATCACATATGAGGCCTTGAACCAGAGAAGTAGCTTGAATGAAATCATACATGGAGAGAAGCAATACTCCCTGTGGTACCAAGACATGAAACAAATAGTTACCCACTCCAACTACACTTGACGGCGCTGTAGTCTCTTTACTTATGCTGTGATGACAGGGGTCCAGATGGGAGAGATCGGGAGCATCAGGTATCGGGCATCAGGCACAGGGGTGCAACTCAGTGCTATTGGCGGGCAACATAACCGCCGTGACGTCATGAAGCATCACTGATGCCACAGTGTCCGGATGCAACTCTATAGATACAAAATGGCTGCCGCCAGTGCCGAGAGCTCGGTCGGTAAGACTGTATGCTATCATACCACCTGCCCTGTCGGTAAGAAAGCATGCTATCATACCACCAGCTTTTTTTGTACTGCTCCCTCCCAAAGAATCGCTGGTTCACACGAATAGCTAGAAATAATAATTGATGTAAATGAAATGTCCATATTTTACAGTCACTGGTGAGAAACTTTCTCCCGATAACTAATGTTGCAACCCTGGCCTCTTATACGGCAGATGTTATTACTTCTGTAACGCCGTGGTGCAGGGGGGCGTGGAGGTACCCCTCCTTGCCACCACAGCTTACGCTTCAAGGAGTTAACACAATAATCCTGGCTTACCCTCAGCTAGGATTCTCCTGTTTCTGGGTTTCCTTCTCTCATAAAGCTGCCACCATCTATTTTATATCGTACGAAGTTTGGTGAAAATACTAAGGGCCGGTAGCGCGGTAGTCGAGCGTTCACTGTGGCTGGCCCTTTCATCCTTGTCACCTCTTATTATTGGCGTAGAGCGGGCGTGCCGGGTCTGCCCCGCCTCTACCTATCGTCTGTCATCTCTATAGTGGGAACTACCCCCTGACATNCCATATTGCCGGACTATCTTCCTAGGCAATTACTTGGTACATAATTATTCTCCCCTAAGGGCTTGCCAAGCACACTGGAGTTTGCTTTCGATATTTCCCACAACACTTTTATCAACAATAATATTTAACAACATGGCTTATATGAGTAAACGTGACTTACTTGAAATAAAAGAAGCAGGCCAACTTCCACCGCTCGTAAGGCCCATCTCGACTAGAGCCTCCAGCTGACAACTGAATATTATGTTTGAGATCAGATCCCAAGTCTCCTAAATTCAGTAATTTATGTCTTTAACTTGCTGAATTGGCTGTTGACGAAAGAGGGAGGTTAACTCCTCATTTCATTCTCAATTCCCAAAGTTATATTCTAATTGGCTATTCCCTGTGGTTGTGGGTGGGCCCATGGTATCTCATCGCTGCGTATTTAATAATATTACCATACTCCAGTGGCCCCGTTAGTAGAGCTTCTTACTTATGTGATTACGCATAAATGCTGATCATCAACATTCTTAACCTAGTTGCCTGTCCAGGTGTTGACATACTAATGTAATGGCTGTAAAACACTTTTCGCAAGTCTCGGAACATTTAAGCAATGTCTTTTGATTTTCAGTCTCGAATTTGGATCCACAACAACTTCATTGTTTTTTTTTTTGAACTTAGTTTAATATCACTTCACTCAAAACCATCTGGAGGGGCATGAGTTAAATGATATCAAACTCAGTTCGAAAACAGAAAAAGACACAACGGTGTAAGAACCTCTGCAGTACAAGATATCAGGTTGCAACATTTTTTATCGGGAGAAAGTTTCTTACCAGTGCCTGTAAAAGAAGAACGTTTCATCCACATCAATTCAACACCCCTTTACTGAAACGCAATGGATATTTGAACTATAACATATATAGAATACTTGAGTTTAGGAAAGCTGATGGTGGGTAAGCTTGAAAGAAAATTCTGTTTCCATCAGAGATACTTGTATTCAACATCATAAATTTGCTTACAACTTATACTTGAAAGCTACACAAAACATAGCTTTTCAGTTACATTAATGTGTTATAAATCATGTATAGGGAGTAATACTACTGAGGTTTCCATTGGTTATTAATTTCAGTAGTATAATGAAACTCGAGAATCTGATACGCACTCTTGTTAACAAGATTAAGATTGCAATTAATATTATATGAAAAGCAATAAAATAATTGCAGAACTCTGACAAACATCATGATCTGAAACATGCTCATGTTTCCAAATTCAATACTAAACATAATACAGAGTAAAAAAGTAAAGCTATCCCTGTAACAGGCCATGAAGGCCCATAGGGTTGTGAGGCGTTAAGGGTCCCACACTATCTAGACAATCGGCTCAAAGATTGCGGTAAGGTTGTTAGCCTTATGCGCCGGCCGCGCTTTACTCCCCAGGAAAATTATTTATTTAATTCCTGGTAGTCATTTCTGTTAGAGGCTGAGTGAACCCCAGGGCCATAGTGCGGCCGGAAGGATTAGGACATTTGAAAAAAATTCAGTGACCTCATCGATATTTGAACCCGCGACCTTCTGCCTTGTAGCATAGTGCCTTAACCAGTACGCTACCGCGTGTCCCCACTAAACATAATAATGTGGCCAAAATAATAAATTAACTGAACAAATATAATGAACATTGAAAGTTATATATATATATACATATACAGTAAAACTTGGTTATAGCAACATCGGTTTCTGCGACACCTTGTCTATTGCGTCAAATATTCAATGGTACGAACTAATTCCTCATAAAGCAACTGTTTTTATACCTTTCTTAGTACGACATGCACAAATGCATCAACCTCGTATGTAACGTCATTTTCATTCCTGAAATTCTCTGATATCGTGGGAAAGTTCGATGTGTCTGCCCACCCTCACTTTCTCTACTTGCTGACGTGACTGTCCTGGAAGAATACGACTGAGGGCTGCAAGAGGAGCGTGGGTTTTATGCGAAAACAAGGGTGTGGGGTGGGACTGCGTGAATAGTGCAAGAGGACGCGGCAGGTTGTTAACTGCATTCCTTTCCTAGAATCTCGTCTAACAGGACCTCAGTCCTAACAGGACTTACCCCATAGTGTTCCTGCCTAAACCCAGAGAAGTGCAGTAGCGAAAACATGGCAATGAAAAGGAAAGTTTTAAGCATTGAAGAGAAAGTTAAAGTGATTCGTGAAATATTGAGTGTATTGTCAGTGAAAAGCGCTGTAATATGTCTTTGATATTACACATTTGGGCAATTCCACGTTAATGTTACGTTAGAGTGTACTTAACTACGTATTTCACTAAAAAAATGCAACATTTTAACTCGGTTTTTGGTAGATTTTTACGTGACTAACATAAGGCTACTGTGGAAGTGCCCATTTCGGTTACAACGACATTCGTTTATAACGACACTATTTTTAGGTCCCTTTGATGACGTTATAACCAAGTTCTACTGTAT
>NW_019740657.1:1042993-1058750 GCF_002891405.2 Cryptotermes secundus
GCGGAGGGGAGTGGCGGGGAGCGCTACGTTACCGTGGAGAGGAGGGTGGAGGGGGGTTCTCAGTCGCGCAACATGTTACAATATATATATGTAAAAGTAAAGTAAGTAAAGTAAAGCTATCCCTATAACAGGCCATGAAGGCCCACAAGATTGTGAGACGTTAATAAGTTCAGTGCTGAACACAATAATATGGCCAACATAATGAAATTACTGAAACAATAGTGTAACGTGTCGGCAAACCAGAGGAGTAACTTCTATGGAAACGCTACAATAGACCGTTACAGAGGAGACAACAATTGCTCCATTGTAATTCTAACAGGAGTCTCCATGGTTATAACGGAGGGTTCGTTGCCTAACAGCGGGCAAGGTTATAGATAGCCCAGCTTCAGCGAGAAACAGTGAGTCTCGGAATAGCATTCGAAGAAGAGAGTCGTGACCGAGCCTCCAGAGAAGAGAGTCCAGCATCGCCGGAATATTGTGAGCAGTGATTGTAACACTGCAAGTGTAAATGCCTGCAAAGTGTGTGTAAATGAGCGAAAGAAATAAATTCGCTATATATCAGACGACGGCGTCAACTTATTTGTAGCGTGACACACAAAACACNAAACACGCTACAATATAATGAACCTTGAAAATCTTAAAATGTAAGTGTTCACAAGTTCAATTCTGAGAACAATAATATGGCCAACATAATAAAATAACTGCAGGAATATAATGAACCTTAAAATCTGATGTTTATATATTTATGTTCGTAAGATCAATGCTGAACACAATAATATGGCCAAAATAATGCAATGACTGAAAGGATATACCCATAATAACAAATTAGATGAATAAAATATGTAGACACTTACTTACTTACTTATTTACTTACTTACTTAGTCATGGAGCTGAGCATTTCTGGAGGAGCCGCCAATTCTGCAGCTACTCAAGATTTTCCCAGCATTTTATGGAACCTGAAGGTTCATCACCGTGTTCACAAGAGCTGGTCCCTATCCTGAGCCAGATCTATCCAATGCATACCATCCCATCCTATCTCTCTAAGATCCATTCAAATATTGTCCACCCACCTACGCCTTGGTCTTCCCTGTGGTCTCTTTCCTTCTGGCTTTCCCACCAATATCTTATACGCATTCCTTGTCTTCCCATTCGTGCTACATGACCTGCCCACCTCATCCTCCTTTACTTGATCATTCTAATTATACTTGGAAAAGAGTACAAGTTATGAAGCTCCTCATTATGCAGTTTTTTCCAACCTCCTGTCACTTCATCTCTCTTCGGTCCAAATATTCTCAACACCCTGTTTTCAAACACCTGTTGCATCCCGAAGGATGATGATGAGATGTACTTGTAGACTGAGCGGAAGTCTTGTGGATTGGGATCATTGGAGCACTTAAGAATTCAAATTCAAATCTTTGGAAGTCGGTTTTCAGGTTAATAGAACGATGTATTGAATAAAATGGTTACACAAGTTTACAATAGGAATATTAATTATCACTACTTGATGAATGAATAGAAGGATGTGAATGCACTATGCACCAATGCGGTAGGATTCGGCAAGTAGTGAGAGGTAGTCTCCAAGGAGGTGTTGACCATTCAGCCGTGTGGAGCACTGGATGGTCATAGGAAGTCTAAATGAGGATTCCAATTAAGAAGATGTTTTGAATCACGAGGGGAGAACACCTGCAGGAAGTGCCCTTAAGCTCGTCTCTCCCCAAAAGGGTGAACCTCTTTATTTTGTATTGACACAGATTTTATGGGTCTAGACTACCCCATACAGGAAACAGGGCAACTTAGAATAAACAAGTAGGGTAGCTCGTGGTGTATGGTACATCGTCACATCTTGTAAAAATGATGCGGTGGTTGAATACATATTACACCTTCCACCTTATAAAAAAAATTTAAGCAATGATTTGCTTAGATTTTTTCTTCCTGGTACATTAATACCTTATAATTACCTTACATATACACGTGATACCCTTTGCTCAGCATTCGCACTCCTTCAATATCATACTTGTTCACACCACTGTGAATCCAACTGATTACATGTCACAAAATTACTTGTTATTACACTTGAAGATGAATAAGATATTACACAAACATAAAATTCCTTATATTGGAAATCAATTCTGCAAAGCATTGCCATGTGCTGACGCTTGCCAGAAGGACCAGTGCGTTTAGCGCTTGCAGTCAAGAACACTAACTCAGTAATTTCCTGACTGTCATTTTGCGATCCTCTGTGCTTAATGCTATGCCTAGATGGAGGAAATTGCAAGCTATCTCTAGATGAATGAATTGAATTTATTTTTTGGGCTTAAACACGATTGTCGTACATGGGTTATCTTTCCACCATTTAAGGAAATTAGGGCACCTTCTACGGCAACAATTGCAGCAACAACAGTAACAAAACTGACCAAAATTAAACATGTAGTAATCATTCCTACATAGTAGAAGAATGACAAATGAGAATCTATATTGGAGTGCTTTAGTTTTAGCTCTTCTTCTGATATGAGTTTCTCTACCTCATCTACTCTGTAACTTGCTAATATTAAGTCATCAAGATGACTGACCACACCTTTTATCGGTAGATACAAATGCATTTTGTTTAGTTTTATATTTCATTCTTCAGCAAGCAACAGTCATATCCAGGGTTAGGGGTGGAATAATGTCCTTGCCTGTATTGTTGGAAGCAATTGTAGCCTGGGCCTGAATGAGAACCTCGCTTCCGTAGCCCTTACATAAGCCGTGCAACTTGAGCTTTCCTGTGCCATGTATCTGAAAGTCAGAGGGTTCCTGACATGAACACAGCACAGTGAGTGTATCCACTGTTGGAAGCAACGGTAGCCTGGGCCTGAATGAGAACCTCGCTCCCGTAGCCCTTACACAAGCCGTGCAACTTGAGCTTTCCTGTGCCATGTATCTGAACGTCTGAGGGTTCCTGACCCGAACACAGCACAGTGAGTGTATCCACTACTGGAGCAACATATAACCATTCATTGTTATTTAACTGTGTCCACAGTGTTTGGTTCAGTTCTACTATTCTCTGAGAACAGCTGCTGGGTATATTTCTAATGGACTGAAGCAGTTCGGCTTAACATTCTTCACTTATATGTTTCACTTGTACAGAGTAATTTTGTCTGCACAGCCAATGGTTTGTAGCCATTAGTTTACACTCCTTAAATTCGTATACCCTTAATCTAGCATAATATTGCTTAAGTCCATTAACAGATACTCACGTTCTGGCAATATAAATGTAAATTTAAAGTCAGTATTCCTTATCTTAATCGGCAATGGCAAAACATGATACACACTATATTTCACATGACTTGTCAAAAGTATACGAATTGCATACACAAAATAATTTCCTTTCAAAAATATATCTACTTCACTAATACTTAAAACTAAATGCTGGTAGGCTGCACTCAACGGAATTGGCAATGTCAGGTCACTCGGGATGTCAGCTTGATTTAATTTCAACTGGTTCATAATCTGTGCTTGTGTAATAATACGTGGCTGAATTACGCCATTCTGAGCATTTATAATGGCTTCAATTAGAATTTCGTAATCCCGAATACATTCGCCCAAACCTCGATCTAGTTGCGCCGAATGTTCGTTTACAACAAGTAGCATGGAGGTAGAAGTAAATATTCTCTTTATCTTACCTTCGTGTTCATTAACGTGCCTGGCCATGTTCTCCAACCCTTTTGATAGTACTCTCTCGTTCGCATATACGTCCTGTAACGTCGTGTTTATAGATCTTAAGGTTGATTTTACGACTGTTATCTGTTCCTTGGAAAGTTTCAAGAAATCAACTTGTTCCCTTTCTAAATCCGAAATTTTGTCCGTATAATATGAAGCATCTCCACTATCCATAGTACCAAACAAAATTTTGCTAATTCCACCAATGAAATTAAAAACACCTCTTTTAGAACGTAACTGGGTCGCTTCCTCATCAATTCTGATTAATTGTTTTACAAGTAGTTTCATATTTTCTACCTCCTCAGTCTGTTTATCCAAATATCTGATGGTTTTCATGCAATCAGTGAAATTGATCCAAAATGTGTGTTCGTGCTCCTTACAAAAATTTATCGATAAACTAGCATATTTCTTTAGAATTTCCTAATTTTGATTAGCCTATTCCAGATTTACATACGTGACAACCTTCCATTCCGTATTGTGCAGCTATGCAGTACCTGCGTCGTCATAATACAAGCCTGGGGATTCAGTGTATTTCTCTATGTTGACGTCGAGAAGCTGTCTGCTTTAGCAACATGCTGCAGAGGATCCACAGTCTGGCCGGCATGGCCCTATAATCAACCAAAGAACGGTTTCAGTCTGTTGGCGTGGACCTCGAGGGTCTTGTTCCTTGGTAATTTTAGTGTAATATTTACATCGTCGACCTCTGCTATTTCGTAGGGTCCTATCCAAGGGGGTGACAGTTTCAATGACCTTCCTCTCCTAATTCTTTCGTCATGGAGTAAGACTTTATCCCCTACTACAAACAACGGAATGTTTACAGTTTTGTCTTGCTGTTCGTTACTTCGTTCCATCTTAGTTATCAGATTGCTCATACCTAATTCATAACTGGACTGAAGCCTAGACTGCAATTCCCTTACGTAGTTATCATACGTATACTGTACGCCTGGGGTTTCTTTTTGTAGTATGCCTGGTATATTCGGCTTCCTACCGAACATGAGCTCATGAGACGTGAAACCTGTGGAGGTGTGAGGTGTAGTATTGAACACAAAAGTGGCGTAAGGTATCCATTTATCCCAATTAGTCTGGTCTTCCAAAATGTAACATCTCAGATATTCAACTAACACCCTGTGCGTGCGCTCTAGCGCTCCGTTTGATTGGGGGCGATACGCTGTTGTCTTAATTCTCTTAATTTTCAAAAGTTTGCACATGTTAGCAAATAGTTCACTGAGAAAACTGGAACCTTGATCTGTCAAAAGTACCTGTGGAATCTCGAATTTTAACACTACTTCCTCTATGAAAGCATTAGCTACGGTTCCTGCACCTTGTTGCTGGATGGGTACGGCTAACTAGACAGCTCGTCCTGAAATGTTAACAAATATCTGTTTCCCTCTGCTGTAGGGGTCAGGGGTCCAACTATGTCCAATGAACATTTTCCCAAACTACATCCGGCGTAGTTGTGATTTTCAGGGGCATTTTGGTTTTGTTTTGTGTAATTTTGTTTCTGTGACAAATTTCGCAACATCTAACGCAATATTCGATTTCCTATTTCATACCTGGCCAAGTTACGAAAAACTTTATTCTTTCATATGTCCTATTCATTCCTAAATGACCGCCAGTTTGGATTTCATGAATTTCCCTGAGGATCCTCGCCTTGTCTTCTTGGGTGACTATAGGTTTATTGTCTTCGTTTTCCAAAGTGGGTGTGCTAACATGAATTCTGCTAAGTGCGTCGGTATTTTTGTTTTCCGAACCTTTCTTATAAATTACTTTATAATCGTATTCTTCTAGCCTTAACCCCCATCTTAAGAGTCTCGAACTTGGGTCCTTTACACTGAATATCCATGTGAGTGGACGGTGATCGGTGACTATGGTAAATTTCCTCTCATACAGGTATTGTCGGAAGTGTTTGCATCCCGAAACAACAGCTAGCAATTCCTTTTCTACTGTGGGATAATTCTTCTGTGCACTATTCAAAGTTCTGCTAGCATAAGCTATGGGAAGGTCCTTGCCTATGGGTCCTTGACTTAGTACCGCTCCAATGGCTTCATTACTAGCGTCTGTGGTTAACACGAACGGTCGCGTGAAATCAGGGTATTGAAGAAACGGTTGTTATCAATAATTCCTTCAAGGTATTGAAAGCTTTATCCGTTTTGTCATCCCAAACATAGGGCATATTCTTTTTCAATAATTCGGTCAGTGGTTTAGCTATTCTGCTAAAATTAGGCAAAAACCGTCTGTAGTAGCCTGCCAAACCTAAGAAGCTTTTTAGCGTCCGTGTGCACGTGGGAACTGGGAAATTCCTGACAGCTTCTACTTTTTCTCATCAGGTCTAACACCGTCTTTAGTTATGACATCCTAAATATGCTACTTCCTTTCGTAAAAATTCGCACTTATCTGGCTGCAGTTTTAGATTATGTTTTCTCAACCTGCCCAAAACTTCTCTTAATTTCTCATTGTGAACCTGCAGCGTTTCTCCGAAAATTAAAATGTCATCCAAATAAACTAAACATTTTATTCCCCGTATCCCGGCGAGTACGGTCGACATCAACCTAGAAATCGTGGATGGAGCTCCCTTTAGACCAAAAGGCATTCTTTTGTACTCATAATGACCTTGTGACGCACTAAATTCCGTCTTTTGTTGGTCTTCCGCCCTAACTAAGATTTGGTGAAATCCACTCTCGCAGTCTATTGTCGAAAAGTATCTTGAATTTCGAAGTGCGTCTAATACTTCTGAAATCACTGGAATGGGAAAACTGTCGCTTATAGTGACGTCATTAAGTTTCCTGAAATCGACCACGATTCTCCATTTCCTTACGCCTGATGCGTCTACCGTTTTATGCACTACAAGAATTTGTGAATTCCAGGGGCTAGAGCTTAGTGCTATGATATCATCTCGCAACATCTGTTCCATCTGCATGTTAGCTTCCTTTTTATGAATTTCCGGAATGCGGTAAGACTTAGTATCTATCACTCTGGTTGGATCTATTGTAGGTGTGGGTATGGCATGCTCAGTTACCGTGGTGAAGGTTAGTTTATCACCTGGTAAGTGGAACACGTCATTATACTCTTCACAGATTCTAACTAGTGACACTCTTTCCTCGCTATTTAGGTGGTCCGTTCTCAATTCCTTACGCAATTTTGACAACCTGGTCTCGTTTTCTACTAGCGTGGTAGCAAATATCATGGCCTCTGATTGAATGGGTTCATCAATTTCCTCTAACTCAATAAGGGGCGCGTCAATTGTGACGTCTTCTTCCAATGTGTTAACTATACTCGATATACAAGTGCCTTAATTTCCCTAGTTAGAGATTCTGCCATGTATATCCCTGGCATGATTTCTCTTCTCGATATAAAACCTTGTCCTTTATGTGTAGTGGGTAACTCCACAAAGTTTTCTGACCTAGCCTTCAATGTAACCTTGAAAATTTTGCTCTTCGCGCCACTGTCCTTAGGATTGAATTTAAGTACGACATCTTCCATCAGGATTTCACGGTTACAGTAGCTAATGACTGCATTCTTACTTTCCCAAAAATCGCGACCTAAAATTCCGTCGTATTGCAACTGAAAACTGTCTCCTATTACATGGAATTCATGCGTGGTTTCATGTGTATCGGTAAATAATTTCAAATTTACTGTACCCTCAGTTTTCATGACTCCCTTTGAAATTCCTTCAATTTCTATTACATTGTCGTGTTTGAGGTCGTACCCGGGCTTCAAACTAGAGTCTCTGACGACAGAAATATCTGCGCCAGTGTCAATCAGAAATTTCAGTTTATCGGTCCTGCCTAAATCGACTGTCAATGTCACCGTGTCTAAATTCGACCTCGCGTGCTTCTCACACTCATTAATTTTGAACGGGGGGGGGGTTACTATCTGAATGTAACTCTTGGCGATTCTGCCTAGTATCAACTTCAAACTGTGGACAACCATTTACTTTCTGGGTTGGGCACTGGGGTTTCTGTTTGAGCTCAAACACCTGGCGCTGGTATGGCCTAACTTATGACACTTGTTACATCTGAGGGTGGGCCCAATAGCTGAGAAAGACGATCTTTCTTTCATGGAGAGGATTGCGCACTCCTCTTCCAGGGAAATTTCTATGGCCTGAGAAAGGAGGATGGTTTCTCCTTGACTTCTAACTATGGTCTGAATTCTCTCATTGTGGAGTTCTTGTACGAAACAAGTCTTCCCTAGGTGATTTATTAGGCCTATGTCTCCTATAATTTCTTCAGGCTTGCATAACCGTCTTGCAGCTTCCCTCAAATCAGTTTGTAATGCGTCTATCCTACTTCCCGACGAAGCAATGCTCTCAGCATTACCCTGCCTTGCATTAAACATCTTACAAGCATAATAATCTAATATACGCCTTGTTGCGTAATTCTCTTCCAATATTTCCTTCACTAGCCCCCAACTGTGAGTAAGGTCCCTTACCATTAACTTGCATTGGGCGTCTCCCTTTATCTTTGCCTTAACAAATTTCAGTAAAACTTCATGTTTCCTTGGGTCCACTAATTCAAATGCCATATCAACATTTTCTATGAATTCCTTTAATTTTCTCTTATCGACATCAAATGGGTGGGTAATCAATTTCATGGCCTCTGCCACACCGCAATAATGCATGCCATCATCGGCTGCAGAACTAATATCACTGTTATTATCTGCCTCCATGGTCACTTATAATTCGTAATTAATCAATCCTTAATTCGAATCCATCTAACCGCGGTTTCCTTTTCCTTTCCTTTTCACTTCACAAACAATTTCACTAACGTTAAATTGTCTAAGCCACGTCTAAACAAACTACTGTTCTGACATCCAAGGAAAATAATTGGGTGCAATTCACCCAATGTTTCTGCTTCTCGCGGCTGCAGTCGCGCAGGGGACATCCCTTGAAGTTCCTGTGGGATATGCTGATGGATCTCTGCAGTTGGTGAACTCCTGTGGGCTGTGGTGGTTTTTGAAGTCTGGTCCTCGGTGTCGGACTCCCTCGTATTGGCTTCTTCTTCTCAGATAGGCTCTTCAGTGGCCTCTTAGTGTCGGCCTGGCAACCAACAGATCTCGGTGACTGGATGATGATGATGATGATGAGGTGGTGCTGCCTCATAATCGGTCAACCTCAGATTAGAGCTCGTGGGTCCAGACGTTAAGCATAATCGGAGTGATTGAAGGATGCAGAGGCAACTGGTCAATGAGAGAGCAGGTCAAGGCAATTACACTCCCTTGTGAAAGATGAAAAACGACCCTTAGGCAACCTCTAAGAACGTCTGGCGATGAATCGTCAAGATGCGGAGACGTGAAATTCTTACAACTGGTCAATGACAGGGCAGGTCAAGGCCACTACACTCCCTCGTGCAGAACTCTCGATCTTCCTCTGCTGGCTGCAAACTTCCGAAATAACTTGCAAAGGCTGTGTCCAACCCCACATCTAACACCAGAAGATTCCCCGACGTGTTGTATCCCGAAGGATAGTGATGGGATGTACTAGTAGACCGAGCGGAAGTCTTGTGGATTGGGATCGTTGGGGCACTTAAGAATTGAAATTCAAGTTTTTGGAAGTCGGTTTTCAGGTTAATAGAACGATGTATTGAATAAAATGGTTACACAAGTTTACAATAGGAATATTAATTATCACTACTTGATGAATGAATAGAAGGATGTGAGTGCACTATGCACCAATGCGGTAGGATTCGGCAAGTAGTGAGAGGTAGTCTCCAAGGAGGTGTTGAGTGTAATACTCGATGATGCTGCACTGAAGTTCAGTAATATCACACAAGTGCGTGAAGCCAGTGATTAAACTGGCGAGGAGTCTGACTGAAGTGAACAAGTTAAAAGATTAGGGTGGTGTCCGCCGTGGCTGGCAAAGCCTGAGTTTTTAAAGGGATTCGAACCCCGAACTTGGTGCTTGGACACCCAGAGACACGCCTACTGATGGCGTAGTTAGATTCAGGATCGACATTTGATTCGTCGTCCTCAAAGAAGAGTTTGACCATTCAGCCGTGTGGAGCACTGGATGGCCATAGGAAGTCTAAATGAGGATTCCAATTAGGAAGATGTTTTAAATCACGAGGGGAGAACACCTGCAGGAAGTGCCCTTAAGCACGTCTCTCCCCAAAAGGGTGAACCTCTTTATTTTGTATTGACACAGATTTTATGGGTCTAGACTACCCCATACAGGAAACGGGCAACTTAGAATAAACAAGTAGGGTAGCTCGTGGTGCATGGTACATCGTCACATCTCATAAAAATTATGCGGGTTGAATACATATTACACACCCTCGGTCTATGTTCCTCCCTTAATGTCAGAGACCAAGTTTCACACCGATACAGAACCACAGGCAAAATTATGGTTTTGTATATTCTAATTTTTATGTTTTTGGACAACAGACAAGAGGGCAAAAGGTTCCGGACTCTATGGTAGCAAGCATTACCAGAGTTCGATGGCCTCTTAATTTCCTCTTGAATCAGGTTTCGATATGTTATCGTTGTTCCCAAATATCTGAACTGTGCCACATTTCCGAAACGTCTGTTTCCTATCTTTATGTCATGATTTTGCCCTGCATTTTGGTGACGAGACAGTAACAATAATAAGTAAAACGTCCTACCTAGGAAGTAGTTAATAAATTTAATTACAAAATATACAGTGAATCTTGACATTGATCCTGCTCTTCGGTGTTTCACGCTGAATCAGGTAACCTGAAGACTGGAAGTCAATTATAAAGTAATGCCACTTCATTCTTACCCACACATAACCAAGAGTCATTTGAGTCAGAAAAGAATTTCCCACGCAATTCTTGACTGAAATATAATTATTTTCAGATACAGGGCAGAATGAACTCTGACCATCTTCTGACAATGATCTAATTCAATTCAATTCAATATACTGGAAAGAAGTAAACAGGTCTTCAAAGCAAGGAAGAGATGGAGCTCAAGATCAGAATAGGTTTCTTGTATGTAATCTGACTGTAGGTGACAATGTTATCCACAAATTACTCAATACCAGAGGTTTGAGACAAGAGCATGTGAAGACATGTTAGTTGCAGTTGCTTGTCATCAGGGTTACTTTCTCCTTCTGAAACATCTATTGATGCTCATGTAAGCAATTGGAAAATATTATTCCAGTAATTCAATAACTGCTCTCTGCCGATTTCCAGGGCTGGTATGGGCAAGCTATTAAAAGGCAAAGATGAAGAAGCATTACTTTCCTAATGACTTACTGATGTGTCAGCAGCTTAATCTCCCTCTTTGTGGCCCTCTGCCTGGCTGCTTCAGTCATCAACCTGTTTGTTCACTTACACCAACAAGGAATGTAAATTCTTGTGAGACATCTCACAATACCATCTACTATTCGTTGGTAGTGAAGTGAACAACCAGTACACCTAATCTGCTCAAAGTCAATGGTGCTCTTAATGGCAACTGCAATATGCTACTCCACTGAATTGAAGTGGGCCACCTTTGCCATAATACACTCCATGAGAGTTACAGCAGTACCAACAGTCTCCACAAGCTTCTCAGAAGGATATGTGAGAGACTGTTCTGTATCACTGCACTCTTTGAAATATATGAAGACATTGGCTGATAGCAGCACTTCAGATGTCAGGCATGTCTTGCATGCATCACAGCTGACACATCGAGGAACCTGTCTAACAATAGAACCACTGATGTAAGCTACTGAGAACACTTCCATTTCAACAGCAGGTACTGCAGGACTCATGTCCATCTGTACTTGCTGAGCAACATGGAAACTCTCAGGCATACCAGCAGGGGTTTCCTTGTCATGACTTGTGGAAAGATTTCATGAAGCAGCATCAGGTTCCCTGAGGAACGATTGTAGGTTATCCAGAAGAGTAGCACCATCATACTCATAATTAGTTCACCCCAGACCTCTAAAAGCAAGGCCATTGATGATGCTGGTCTTCAGGTCATATACAAATTGTCCACCTGTTGGGTTATTGTTAGAACCACAGTTCAAACGAATAGCCCCAAATGTGTTCTCAAGGAGATCCTGATTCAGGTTTCGGGTGTGAAGGTACTTAAAACCCGCCTCTTTCAGTGCCCTCCACAGATGCTGGGCAGCAGTGATGTCAATTAGCCACCCATTCTGTGAAGGAGGAGGTTGAAGAAAGGTGGGTTTACCATCCTTGAGGAAGATCCAACCATTTATCCCATACTTGCCCTTTTCCAATGCTCTATATGGGGACTGTCATTGTTGAGCGGGCAATGAAGTGTTTTTCCAAGGGTCAACACACGTTCCACCATTGAAACTATCAAAGAGGTTGTCAAACTCTTCAACAAATGCAGCTGTCGCCAGGTATTCACTGCAGAACCCTCCTGAAAGAACATTAAAAAGGAAGTTAGTGAGTTTCCTTACATAATGGACTATGATAGTTCTTCAGAGTAGAAAATAACACACTTTGCTAAGGACTGCCATGAAAAAGAATTTGTGAATTTGATTATTTTATTCCTCATAGCAAAGACTTTGCCACCTCTTTCTCTCATAAATCATATTACTGATAGTGTGTTCTGCTTTTCAGATAATTTTAATTACCCTAAAAGCACCAGTATTGTGACATATTCCATGTAACCTGTATATTGATATACAGTTTTGTAATAAACGATGAAAATGATGTTTGTTTGAGAACTGGGTTCTGGGGATAATAATTTTGAAAACTAGAGGAACGACGATAACAAATCAAAACCTGATTCAGGAGGTACACATTCTAAATTTTGGGGTTATGTTGAATAAATTGAACACAGACATACACTAAACTTAATTTACTCATTGGACTAAGCAACACATAATAAAATAATTACACTATGAATTAAAACAGACATACCGTGCTGGATCCCCTGGAAAGCTGAAGAATCTGGTGCCTTGCTTTCTGGATGACAAACACGCAGCAGCTGCACAAGTTTTTGTTTTCATTTTTATACTGCAAGAAGCAATACAAAAATGATAACGGTACTCTTAGAACTCCTTCACATTCTACAGACAATCTTAGGGATAAACCGAAAGTTGCAGAACATATCATAAAACAAATATCATTTAGGTTACAGTTCATGATAATCTCTGTAATGCCGTAGAATTTCAGCATTGGTTTTGAAACGTTTATGTATTAAGTTATCTTGGGTTCACGGTTAGAAGAAGTAGACGAGGGGTTAATGTTTGAAGTAGAATGCCGGAAGTAGCAATGTCAGTAAGAAACTGTCACATTGCACAGTACCGCTGATTCACGCGGAACAGACGGCGAAGGCATACAGAGTGTCAACTCAGCGAGACGGCCTGAGGAGATCCACCCTCTCTACCGAGATGAACAACCTGGATGGACCTTTGGGGGAGAATTCGCTCAACTAAGGGGCAGAGCTTACCCCAAAGACAGGAGTCAGCAGAGGAAAGGTTATAAAACCGCTAACACAACTGGTGGAGCTATCTTTCACATCTTTCGGATCAAACAATCAATCTATAGTCAATTAATCAATCCATGACAAATGTTAAGTGAGTAGCCAGCCAGAGGCCAGGAGGGCCAGAGCTATGGTCGTGCCAGACCAAGTGAGGGGACACCATCAGCTTCCTACACCAAGTAGGTGGAACTGTTCATGTCAGTCATGGATATAAAGTGTGATATTATTGAAGTGCCATGTTACACGGTTAGGGCAGAGAGAGTAGGCCCTGAGTAGGAACCACGAGAGAGAGAGAGAGAGTAGGCCCTAGGATGGTGAACCCAAGTGTGCGTTTTCATCTAAATTACAATGTATACGTAACCGGCCACTGTCGGCTACGAAAGTGATATATATAAGTGTATATATTAGTAGACCAAGTGAAGGGGATGTGTGTGTTAATGACTTACCCCACAGTCACACCTTCTATTTCCCCGATTTCCCGTAAATCCTATGTTATCGATACTGCGAACTCACAGCTAAGAGGTAGCTAGCGAAACAATTACCAAGCGCTTAGCCTTGCGACTGGCCATTCCCCAAGGGCGCAACAGTAGGAATGGTGGAAGAGGTAGAGGAATCCTCCACTCCCCTCTTACGCCATAAAAATCTCAAAAATTTTAGGCTTGAAAGAGCTCTATGTGTTTCTAATCTCATTTGTGGTAGTAAGCATAACATTCACATACACAAATAATGCGTGTATGTTTAATTTGGTGATGTAACTTCGTTCGCATATGTCTACTTTCGTTTCGCGACCACATCAAATCAAAATTCACACTTACCAATTTGCATTTATTGAAACACAACTGCATATAATTGCGGGAATTCAGATTGGTTTGTTTAGGCTCTCTGATTGGTCTAGATCTGTGTGTAGTATTTGCCTTCGTCCATAGAGGCAGTAGTTACCGTGTTTCCCTTTCTCCTATCTCAGTTGCACCCCCCTCATCAGGAGAGATATCCACACTGGGTAGCATCCGACCATTCTACCCAGGTCGGATGGTCCACCAGAGACATGTGGGCTGATTCCTTGTATATCCTGTATGTGGTGTTGGGTTCGATCTGCAAGACCTTCGCTTCATTCCAGCGAATTTTGCGGTCTTGCTCGTATGCATATTGGGCTAATTTAGATTTTTCCAGCAAACCCTGTGTCATATGATATATGTGCTCCTTAATGCGTACTTCTAGAGGTCTGCTAGTTTCACCGATGTAACATCTGCCGCAGTCGCAAGGGATGCTATACACACACTGCTTCGTTTTCTGGGCATCTCTAACGGGTCTAAAGGGTCCCCCGGAGTGTATGTTTCGTTTTGAAGATTGTTCTAAGCTGAAAACGGTTCCCGATGCGTCTGGATTTCTCCGCGATACCCTTGACATAAGGAACGACTACAGTGCCCCGGTATCTTCTGTCTAAAGTCTTATACATGAAATTCCACATTTTAATGTAAACGTAGATGTTGAGTGCGTGTTTTGTGCAGAGTCAGTAAAGTCTGAGAGATATGTGGCAAATGCTATATGTGGGCAGTGACCTTCACTCCACAATGTTATTGCATCTGCCACTTGCGTAGTTCGTTGAGGGGCTATGCTACAAGCCGGAAGGTCTCGGGTTCAAGTCCCAATGAGGTCACTGGATTTTTTCAGTTGACCTAATCCTTCCACCCACACTATGGCCCTGAGGTCGACTCAGCCTCTAACAGAAATTAGTATCAGGAATTAATTAAATAAGTTTCCTGGGGACTAAAGCGCGGCGGTGCTTAAGGCTGACAACCTTACCGCCATCTTTGAGCCGATTGTCTAGATAATGTGGGACCCTCAACTTCTCACAACCCTATGGACCTTCACGGCCTGGTACAAGGATAGCTTTGCTTATTTTTTTACTGTTGCTTCAGTTGACTGAGTAGTAAAAATAGCATCCCTCACAGTAAATGCAGTTAGCAGAAGGATGTGCCCTTGAAAAGTTGCCAAATATCCTCTCTGTATATTTTACTTGTTAATGAATTGTGTTCAGTGTGCACATTTGTATTATGAAGAACTCTAAAATGTGATTGCAAGGAAAGAATGGTTACTTGTAGATTTTTAGGTTTCTGTATACTGTTGAGTTACATTACAGATTGCACAAATTTATCAATGCGATAAATGTGTTGCAGTATTGAAGATATACCATGCAGAAGAGCTAGTTATTACTGTGTATGCAAGCCATTTATTATTATAATTACACTTCTGTGTGTGTGATATTGGTACAGATGTTAACTGCTGAGTATCGCTCAGCCTGAACATGGACCATATTTACTTTGCACTGTTATATTTTAGCGTCCTGTTGCACTGATTTAAGTTCATGATTTGTTTATTCCGTCTTGCAGTGCATACACTTATCTATCTTCTTCTCTCACTTTCACTACATGTTTCGGCATAAGAATGCCATCTTCAGGTGCTACTCAATTCACGTCAAACTAGTACATTGTATGCCTTGTCTTCACTTTAAAATAACTAAAATATATGTCCATCATATATATTGACAAATGTCAATCGTAAAAATATTAAAACTGTTCAGGGTTCCCGATCGCTACGTCGTGTCTTATTACGCCAGTCCTGTTCATCCTAGTCTGTTGGAGCTCTTCTTCCCTATCGTGTATAT